>NW_023396890.1:354155-383932 GCF_011125445.2 Fundulus heteroclitus
AATTTAAATGTTTTCCTGTTATTCTTTGTCTATACTTCCCAAGACCTTACAGACTTTTCCAAACTGTGTAGAAACTAGGGCTGAACAATTAATGGCATTTGCAATATAATCCAAATTTTAAAAAACGTAATGGCAGAGATCTGCAGTTTTTGTTTACGTAACAATTAACAGAACAAACGTCCTTTAGGTGTCGGTAATTATGTCTAAAGTGAGTTTGCTCCACATGGAAGGGAAGAGAGTTGCAGCAGAGAGATAATCTACTTTTATTACTTGTTTTAGAGTTTATATAATCATAGATTTTACCAGAAACTTTCAGGAATCTCACCACAGCATTAAGTTCTGGTCAGACTGTTTAATACATAAACTTTATGTTCAACAAGGATTGATGTCCAACTCAATTAAAAGCTATTATCTTGAATAATAATATTCTGATTAATAAAAACAGTTAAAATTACTGTTTTAAATAGTTCTTTTTTACAAACATCTTTATCTACAGAGCATTTTTGTTGCTTGTGGTTACTGGAGAGAAAAGTGTAAAATAAATCACAATTATGGCTGAAATAAATCACCATTTTGTTTTTTGTTAAAGTCGTGCAGCCTTATTAGAATCCCTGCATGTTTGAATTCATCGTTAGTTTGTTTTTTGGGAATATTGTGGGGTTTTTTTCTTCCTCTGTGGTTATGCATTTGATTTGATTTTTACCTGACAGCCAGGTTCTGGTTTCAAACAGCTGTTCGCCGAGGTCCACCAGCAGACTCTGACTGGGCATGCTCAGAAACACGGCGCAGACGGCGAAGAGGACTCCTCGCCTCACCATCCTGTAAACCAAGCAGCAGTCAGCCAGCGGCAGCACTAAATCAGGACGGAGAGTCACAGAGCGGGGGTGGCATGAATCAGACGTACTGGTCAGCGTGGTACCGAACCGCCCACACAAAGTCCAACAAAGCGGCGCCCATCTGCGCGGCGATCTGGAGAAGCAACAAGCGTGAGGGTTAGCTGGGCCTGACGAAAACACGCCGTCTGCTCCAAAAGCAGCAGGTCTGAGTGGGTTTAACGGCAGCAATGTTACAAACAAAACAGGAATAAATGCATAAAAAGAACCGGTGCATTGACAGCCAGGTGCATGAAGAGGCCCAGCGTGTGGATCAACCTGCCCAGAACCAGGTGGTCACTGCCCAGCAGGTCAAAGGTCACCTCAGGCCTGCCAGAAAGGAGCACAGTTTAGATTTCTTCCTTTAACTCAACGGTTTACCGTCAAATAAAAACGTTCCGACTTAGACCAGAGCACCTACTTGTCGTAATTTCTGAGGAGAGGAAAGAAGAAGTATCCGGCAACCGGAGCGTAACGGTTTGGAGCGGCCTTGGTGCCGCGGTGTGTGGAGCCCTGCGGGGAAATCATTCAAACGTGACGCAGGACAGTCTCACCTTTATGAACGTCTCGTTCTAAGCGATGCCATCGACATTTCCAGCAACATGAAGATGTCTTTACAGCCTTATTATGGGGGTTTTACTGCAGGTTTTGAGCTAGCAGCACTTTGTAGAACCACCTTTGGCTGCAGGTCCTGCTGCAGGCTTTGCACATCTGCAAGTTTTTAAAAAATATTTTCTTCCCCTTCTTGTTGGTAAAGGAGCGCCGTTTCTCAGTCGGTTCGGACAGAGATGAAACATCAGATTTCAACTCCTGCTGCAGAAAACATGAATATGCTTTGATCTAAATCAGGGCTTCCCACGCCCAGGCCTGAAGAGCTATTGGATGCATCCCATCTCCAACTAACATGGCTGAAGCTTCTCAGAGGTCCTCCAGCTCTGCAGAGGCCCGCTAACGAGGCATTCATCTGATTCAGGACTGATGCAGAAAGGATGCACTGCAAAAAGGGAACTAAAAATAAGCCAATTTTTCTTGAAATTAGTGTATTCTTCCTTGATTTGAGCAGGTAGATAAGACTATTTGCCAGTGGAATGAGATTTTTGCACTTAAATAGGAACAATTCATCTCAAAAATAAGATAATTAGACATCCTGCACTTGAAATAAGACGATGGAGATGAATTGTTCCTATTTTAAGTGCAAAAATCTTATTCCATTGCCAAATAATCTTATTTACCTGCCATAATCAAGGAAAATTACAATGATTTCAACATAAATTCACTTACTTTTAGTTCTGTTTTTGCAGTGTGCATCTAAAAGCTGCAGGCTGGTGGCTCCTGAGGGATGGAGTTGGGCATCCATATTATCTCTGGCTGCATGTTCAGGGAGGAGAACCTCCACCACAGCCTCAGGTCTCCTGCAGCTTCTGACAGGTTTCCTTCCAGCAGTTCTCACTCATCTTCCAATCCCCTCTGAGCAGCGTCCTGCTGAAGAAAAGCATCTCCCCAGCATGATGCTGCCGCCGCCGTGTCTCGCATGGTGTGTTCAGACGTGCAGTATTTGTTTCACTGACTGTAAGTAGCCAGCGCATCATCTTCCAGCTTAGCTGTGTCCCTGCTGTACGCGGCTCACTGCAAACAGTAACGTGCAGGACTAAATGCTGTCCTGGTACCACATCCTGAACCGTGGACCTCTGCAGCTCCTCCAGAGCTACCAATGGACCTCAGGCCGTCCGTTTAGGTGGACGACCACGTCTTGGTGAGGTTAACGAGCTCCTGGTCGACTCCATTCACTAACGAGGTAACGTCTGAAGGTACGTGGTCCCACTAGGGCTGAACGATTTTGGAAAATAATCTAATTGCGATTTTTTCTTAATATTGCAATTTAATGCAAATTTTTTTCCCAGTTTAATTTATCATGTGTTTTAAAATATATACAAACAACAAATCAATTTGTTTCCTCGCCGTGTGGATTAGTTGCTAAAAGACCCGCAGCATCTAAACTCTGAGCAGAAATTATAGCGTTCTGACTACGATTTATTTAAACCAAAATTGCAATTTTGACTTTTCTCTGCGTTAACCACAAGCAACAAAAATGGCCTCTAAATAAAGATGTTACAAACATCTTTATGGACTATTTTAAATATTAACTTTTAATGTTTCTATTAATACGCATATTATTGAAGAGAACAGCTTTTAATTTAATTGGACATCATTAAATTAATTTAAAATCATTGCTGATCATAAAATGCAAAGTCCAACCAACAAGCAAGTCTATGTATTAAACTGATTGACCTGAATGGAATGAGTGTATTTGTCCTTGATTTGAGCAGGTAAATCAGATTCTCTGATCCCTAAAATAAATAATTAGATATCATGCATTAAAATACACTGAAATAACATGATGCATATGAGTTGTTCCAGTTTTAAGTAGGGCTGAACGATTTTGGAAAATAATCTAATTGCGATTTTTTTCTTCTTAATATTGTGATTTAATGCAATTTAATTTTTCCAGTTTAATTTATCATGTGTTTTAAAATATATACAAACAACAAATCAATTTGTTTCCTCGCCGTGCGGATTAGTTGCTAAAAGACCCACAGCATCTAAACTCAGAGCAGAAATGATTGCGTTCTGCCAACAATATATTTCAACCAAAATAGCAATTTTGACTTTTCTCTGCATTAACCACAAGCAACAAAAATGGCCTCTAAATAAAGACGTTTGTAAACAAGGACTATTTAAAACAAGAATTTTTAATGTTTCTATTAATCAGAATATTGTTCAAGAGAACAGCTTTTAATTGATTTGGACATCAATCCTTGTTGAACATAAAGTGCAACCAACAAGCAAGTCTATGTATTAAACTGATTGACCTGTACTTAATGCTATGTATGATTATATAAACTCTAAAACAAGTAATAAAATTAGATTATCTCACTGCTGCAACTGTCTACCCTTCCATGTGGAGGCAAACCCACTTTAAACATTTTACCAACACCTAAAGGACGTGTCTAATTCCCTGATTGTTACATAGCCAAAAATTGCAGACTCTGCGATTTGGAAATTGCGTTTTTGTAAATCACAATTAAATTGAAAATGTGATTAATTGTTCAGCCCAAGGTCCCACCGCAGTTTCTGGTGCCGGTTTAAAAAGGTTTGCACTGGAAATATAAATAAAACACAGGCGGTCTTTAAATACCTTGGAGATGCGTCTTGTCTTGCTTTGGATCCTCTTTTCCACCACCTGCCTCCAGTGAGCGGGGTCGCTGGCCGGGTAGGACGTCAGCTCTGAGGATGGAGATGTTTTATCAGCGAACGGCGTGGAGAGCTCCTGAGCCGCCAAGGCCAGGACCTGAGGCACAGACACACGGCTGCCTTTAGAAAAACAGACAACACACACAGAGCTGCTTCAAAGCTGTGCGAAGCGGCTGGTTTCACCTCCAGGATGTCCAGACGCTGCCGCAGGCTGTAGTTCAGGGAGTAAAACTCTGCAGTCAGGTACTGGGTAACCTAAGAGAGAGAGAGAGAGCACACACAAACTGTTTATGACGCGTAAAGCAATGAGATCTGAGGTAGAGATGCTGGTGAGGACGAATAAAAGCCGTACAGGAACAGAGTCGGTGACGGCGAGCGCCACCATGGCCGCCTGTCGGAGCGCCAGGAAGCCGTTGATGCTGTATTTATCCTCCATGTGCAAAAGCACTTTGGTCATCTGGACACTGATCTGAAAAAGTCTGGCGTCAGAAATAGTCTGAAAAATCAGGAGCAACACAGAGAAGAAATTCAGAGGGTCTCCCCTTTATCTCACCTCCTTCGCTGCAAAGACGTTCCTCCGCACCAAACTCTCTGCGACCCTCAAACTGAGCTCCACTCGCACCGAGTCCTCAGAGGACATCAGCGCTGCGGTGATGGAACCAGCGTCAGACACGTTAGCCAGACCAGCAGCTTTACAGCATAGACAAAAACAAAGAAAACCAACAGAGCCGTACTTTCCAGACAGTCCCGCAGGTAACGAGGCGGCGACGCCTGACCCGTCTCCTGGTCTCCGGACATGTCATACGGAGTCAGGTCGTCATCGCTGGGTCGACAACAGACCAGGCGGAGAATGCGATTAGCGGGGCAGAAAGAATTACCTGGAAAACGTGAAAAAGTATCTGCTCACCTGTCCAGGTCTGGGTCTGGGTCGCTATTTGACGGGTTGCTGTGGGTCGTTGTCCTGGAAGCAGATGGCTCTCTGGACTCCTCAGCAAAGTCAGCTCTGCGCAGATTTAAATTCAATTTTATTTATATAGCTCCAATTCATGAAACATCTCATCTAAAGCCACTTTCCAAAGTCAGACTCCATCAGATCCTCCAGGTTGGTGAGAAAGTTTCCTCTCTAAGGAAACCCAGCAGGTTGCATCAAGTCTCTCCAAGCAGCATTCACTCCTCCTGAAAGAGCGTAGAGCCACAGTGGACAGTCGTCTGCATTGTTGATGGCTTTGCAGCAATCCCTCATACTGAGCATGCATGAAGCGACAGTGGAGAGGAAAACTCCCCTTTAACAGGGAGGAGAACCTCCAGCAGAACCAGAACCAGGCTCAGTGTGAACGCTCATCTGCCTCCACCCACTGGGGCTTAGAACATTAAATACGCTCAATCCCATAAACGCTCACTGAAAGCCATCGAGTCCAATTCAACCTGTGATTTTAGTCCATTTATTCACGTCAAACAGAGATTTTCAACTAAATAACTGGTGGCGCAGGTTTTCCCCAGGGGGCTTATGGGAAAACCCTCAGGACCCCATGGTTGACACGAATGTAACAAGAAAGGAGGACGAGGAAGATGGTGGAAGGTGGAAATATGCAGAGGGAGAACATGAAGAATCAGCAGGTGTAACTATGAAACTGTTAGATTTATTAAAAGGTACATAGCCACGTTATATGCTTATTAAAAAAGATCAAAAAATGTTTGATCATGATAAAATAAAGTTACATACCCCAAGCCTCCATCCTGATAGTGTTTTAATGGTTCTTTGTGTGGATAAATAGCCCAGCACCCGGTGCAATTAGCAGATATAAACAGACGTGGCGCCATCTAGTGACAGTATCGCAGAACTGTCATAATACTGGTTTGCTTAATTAATAAATCAATCGTAAATAATGTCAGACTGAGCCTGATCCTCTGCAATGGCTCGCAGTAAAGCAGCAGCTCAGCGTGATGAAGACCAACGTTATTAATTAAATAAACGATCTACAGCAGCTTTAAGAGCCTCATATCAGAACATTTACTAACGTCAGTCAACTCTGCGTCACATCTGCAGGTTTAACGTCTGCTTCAGTGAACACCAACGTTCAGACTATATTCCCAGAGACATTCCAGCCTTTTCCCTCTTAGATTTTACGTTGTTTTTCCACTGGATCTTGGACCTTTTTTTTCATTGTTTCACTGGGAGATGCTAATAGCCGTTAGCCGCTTCCTAGTTTTAACTCCTGCTGCACATGTGCAGTACGTCCTTCCGTTAAAATCGTAATTAAGACGCAAAAAATGTTCTATTTACTAACAAATTTTGCAACAACAAAGCTTAAAACACCAAAATAACAACTAATACGCCAGCAGGACGTGATAATAAGCAGAGTGAGCTGCTGACTTATAACCATACCTCTCAACTTTTGACGACAGTTGAGAGTGAGATTGTTGTCCGACGGGGGGGGGGGGGTTCTGTTGGTCGATTGAAGACGGCCACTATTTTAAACCGAATATCTCACTGTGTTACTTCACATCATTCGATAACGAAGGAAACTAATGGCGAAAGTTTGCTTTCATGTTACAGTTTGTGATAAAACATGAAGACTTACCATTTAATTCGCACGCAACACGGACCGTAGAAGTGTTTCATTTTGGATGAGGGAAACTTGTTTGCGCGGCGGCGGTCCTTGCAGCTGTGTTACCTCTACTACTGGACGTGCGGAAACCATTGTACCGCAAATTGGTTCCGCCATGACGCGAAGCGTCCGTACGCGTGCGTTTCAAGAGTGAGATTTTGATTGTAAGATTGAGATTTTCAAAGTAATGCGTGTGAGCGTGTGCAATTGATGAAATGCGTGTGTCACACGGTCAATGCGTGAGAGTTGAGAGCTATGCATATAACTAAAAAAAGTCAAATAACGTGGCTATGGGCCTTTAAAGTAGACTTGGTGCCAACAAGGAGAAACTACATTTTCTTGAAGCTCAGTTTCAGGAGGTTTAGACTAAACCATGATTTAATTTAAGAGCAGCAGTCGGAAAGGAAAGGTGGTGGAAGAGTGAAGCTGGGCTTAGTGCACAGGTAGAGTTGGGTGTCGTCTGCATAGCAGCAAAAGTGATTTTCTGATAAAGAGACCAAGTGGAACAATATAAAAGATAAACAGGAGGGCAGAACCCTGAGGTACACCTGAACTGCAACCTAAGCGACTTGGGGCTCTCCTTTTTTTCTAAAGTTCCTGGTTATTTTCGTGTTTTTTCGGTTTTTGAATGTGCAAGCTTTTTTCCTCTATTGAGAGACGGACAAGTTTTAAGCAGCTCGCCCCGTTTGATAAGCAGCGGCAGCACAAGCCACTTAATATCTTTCCGCATACATACCCCCCCGCCCACCGACAATTTTACGATCAGGAAAAGTCACAGTGGGTATAAATGCAGCACTAAATGCATTTATACCATATAGAGACAATTTGCTGGCCTGGTTTTCCTAAAAACACCGATAATGACTCCATTGTTCACCAAAGGTTAATAAGAATGCATCCAGGAAACAAGACCTGCTTGTTCACCTGTCAGATCTCATAACCCATTAGTTTTATCACAGAACCTCAGAGTTCAGCTAAATATAGCAGGTAATTTACGGGAGAATTTTTACTTTACAGGAAAACACCCGAGTGTTCCCCTTTATTTTTCTGTAAGACCATTTCTTTTGTTTAAATTAACGTTCTGGATAAACCATTCTTCTTTTTTCCCCACTTAATACCTGCTAAATCTTACCCATCATCAGGCTCAGGCTCACTACTCAAGCTGGGGGTCATCAGAGACAGCAGCTCACGGGTTTCTTCATCCTTCTCGTACTAGCAAAAAAAAAAAAAAAAAAACAATACAAAAGATTAATTAGGTTTATGTTTGTCTATAAATGAACGCAGCACCTTGCAAAGATTCATGCTTGGTCATTCTGACCCATCTCACCTTAGATAGACCAATACCAAGCAGAGCATGAATGTGAAGTGGATAGAAAAAGGTTTTATGTAAGAAAGAAAATCTGAAAAGTGTGGTGAGCATCTGTTTTCAGCCTTCTGAGTGAATACTATGCAGGGCAACAATTATGCAGCAGAACCAGGACTGGAAGCTGGTCTGATAACGTCTGTGAGCGTCAATTTTCATGTTGCTGATTAGATTTCAGACTGGACTTTGACTAGGCCACTCGAATACGTAACTCTGCTTTAATGTTTAATCTCCCTCCATCCTTCTATCAACGTGACCTGGTTCGCTGTTCCAGAAAAATGAAAAGCGTCCCCACAGCATTATGCTGCCGCCTCCGTGTTTCCCCTAAACAAAGCTAAAGAGCCACATGTTTTACAGCTTAGGTCGACGTCCATGACCTGCACTGCAAAAAGAGAACTAAAAATAAGTAAACTTTTCTTGAAAATAATGTATTTCTCCTTGATTTGAGCAAGTAAATAAGATTCCTTGCCAATGGAATGAGTATTTCTACCCCTAAAATAAGATAATAAGATATACTGCACTTGAAATAAGGTGATGGTGATGAGTTGTTCCTATTTTAAGTGCAAAAATCTTATTGCATTGGCAAATAGTCCTATATACCTGCTCAAAGTAAGGAAAAATACCTAAATTTCAAGAATTTTAAGGCAACTCCTTGCCACACTTTTAGATATTATCTATAAAACCTGTGAGAACATTGCACCGTTTTCCTTTCCCTCCTTGTTTCGGCACTGCTTTGTGTTGATCCAACATAAAACCGACGTTTATGGTCGTCATGTGACATTTAAAAAGAAGAGGAAGAAGTTTAAGGGTTCTGGAATATGAGCGCAGCCCTTACTTGCTTCAGTTATTTACCTCAAATCTGAGCTTGGTGCCGTTGATGTCCATCCGGGAGCTCAGGCACTCGCCCACCACCATGCCCATGGTTCTCACACGCACCACGCTGCTGTCCAGGTGGCTCTGCACGCCGTCGAGCATGCACTGAAGAAGATCTGAATTTACAAAACGCATCAGAGACAAACACGCAGCTGAACGTCATCAGGAAACAAGACGGTAAAAAAAAAATACTTAAAAAGATCCGCAACTAAAGCAGTTCAATCAAAAGAGGAGATTTAATGTTGCTGGAGCTCATATTATGCAGTTTTCCTTGCATACATAACGACAAAAAATTATAATATATCGCAAATATAGCTTCATCACAATATTAGGTCAGGTCGCAAAGGAGTCTATACAGCAGGGGTGTCAAACATACGGCCGGTTCCGGCCCACCGAACAATTTAGTCCGGCCCGGTGGCTAAATGCATTATCATTGTTAAAAAAAATATATTATTTTTTTTTCTTCCCCAGTGTCATGTCTGGCAATGTGGCAATAAGAATTGTTGTCTAAATGCCAAAAAGAGCTCATCAGATTTGACTTTCACAAGTGGAGCAGTACTGCTTTTGCCATAGTGCTCCGCTTGATTTATGAATGTTAATAGTTTTATTATGATTCATGCGGGGAATATCTCAAATTATATGGACACTACAATGGGAAAGTAGGAGAGGAAAGGAAGAACAAGTAGAAAAAGAAAAGGTGAAAGAAAGAGGAGATAAAAGGAAGAGAATGATAAAAACAATTTATTGAAAAAAACATGTACTTCGTTTAATTGAGAATCTGCAGTTCCTATATTGTCCACGAGGGGCGCTGTGTTTTAATTAGCAGATTAAGCTTCAGGTGTGGAAAAATTTAAATCATTTCTTCTCATTTCGCTGTGTTTTAATCAGCAGATGGTAGCACTGAGCTTCAGATGTGGAAAATTGATTTTAAATAATTTCTTAATTTTTATCTGTTTGATGTATTTTGTCACGCAGGACAGTGTTTATAAGTTCCAAAAAATATGAATAAATGTTTTTCAACATTGTACAATCACTGTGATCAGTTATTATGCATAATGCATAAGTAAATGTTTAACTGAGTAAAAGACATTGCACATAAAAGCGCTGAGGTTATTCATAATATATTGTGTAAAAGTGAAATCCATTTAATATAAAAATCAACAACAAGTCCACATTTATTAGTTCTATTTAATCTTGCAATGAGTTTCCTCGTGTGGCCCTCTTGAGATCAGATTAAGCTGAATGCGGCCCCTCAACCAAAATGAGTTTGACACCCCTGATCTAGAGCAATAACTGTTGGATAAGCGTTAGAAACCGGCATTTTTCTCACTAATCCAACATTTAGACACTAAAAACTGCAACAGGCAACAGACTAATGGAAGAAAATAGGCAGATATCGCAGCTGATATCATCATCGAGCCCTAAAATCATAATCATAAGCAAACATTAACCAGGAGGAGGTCTTGGGGAAGCCGGTAGAGCTTTTCTGCACCTGAGCGGAGCTCCTGCAGCTCGGAGTCCTGCAGCAGACTCACGGTGAGCAGTAAGGCCTTGCTGACGTAGAGCTGCTGCTCCAGAGGCGTGTGTCTCACTGCGCTGGGGTTGGCCCAGGCCTGCGACACGGACCGCAGCACCTGGAAACACACACAGGTCAGACGTCTGACAGCATTTCACACTGCAAAAACGGATGCAAAAACAAGTAAAATGTTCTTAAAAGTTAGTCTATTTGTCCTCGATTTGAGCCAGTAAATATGATTATCTGCCAATGGAATGAGTATCTTTACCCCTAAAATAAGATAATTAGACATCCTGCACTTGAAATAAGATGGAGATGAATTGCTCCTATTTTAAGAGGAAAAATCTTATTCCATTGGCAAATAGTCTTATTTACCTGCTAAAATCAAGGACAAATACACTTATTTTAAGAAAATGTAACTTATTTTTAGTTCTGTTTTTGCAGTGCACCGCTCAGAGCACCAAAACGCCTGACGAGCTGCACTAACCTGGATGAGGAGCGGCCTTCGTTCCCCGTCTGAGGCGAGGTGACCGAGAACCGTCCTCAGGACCTGAGTCTGGGCGAGACGGCGCTAAATACAGGAACAAAGCGGCGTTACATGTTGCTCAGGAAGCTGCTGACTTACCTCATAGCTGTACTGCAGCAGCAGCACTTTGTGGGTCAGCACGAACTGGGCCTTTTTATTGGTGAGCGCCAGGTTTCCCACGATGCGGCTGAAGGCTTCAGGGCTGGAAAGGAGCAGAAAAAACAGCGGATCAGAACTCGCCGCGGGTGAAAAGCTCGTCTGGAGGAGGGGGGGGGGACCGACGGACCTCTTCACGGCCTGGACCAGCCCCGTCAGCACGCCCTCCAGCCAGCGCTCGGGGACGTTCTGCAGCAGCTTCCAGCACACCCGCTGCCACAGCGCGTCTGAGCGCGTGCAGACCGCCAGCCGGGGGGCCATCACCGCCAGGACGGGCCCTGCAGGAACACGGGAGGAGGGTTTTCACGCTAGCTGGTAGATCTGAGGTGATTAACAGCTGCTTTTATAACTCTTTGCTCTCCACAGTTCGCCGTTATCGCTCCCCCCCAGTAAAGATGGAGTCGTATTTTATAGCGGTGTCGTGATCGCACAGAATCCCAGGACGGCCCATTATTTCCAAACCCCGCCCAAAGGTGAGCGCTCTGTCCTGAACTTTAACATCTCTCACTGCAAAAACAGAACTAGAAATAAGTACAATACTCTTTAAAATTAGTGTATTTGTCCTTGATTTGAGCAGGTAAATAAGATGATCTGCCAATGGAATAAGATTTTTGCACTTATAATAGGAACAACTCATCTCCATCATCTTATTTCAAGTGCAGGATGTCTAAATATCTTATTTTAGGGGTCAAAATACTCACTCCATTGGCAGATAATATTATTTACCTGCTCAAATGAAGGATATATACACTAACTTTGAGAACATTTTACTTATTTTTAGATCCGTTTTTGCAGTGCTGTGTTGCAGCAGCCAAAGGGAGACTGAGACCTTAGACCAGGGGTGTCAAACTCATTTTGGTTTAGGGGCCGCATTCAGCTTAATCTGATCTCAAGAGGGCCACACGAGTAAACTCATTGCAAGATTAAATAGAACTAATAAAAGTGGACTTGTTGTTGATTTTTATATTAAATGAATTTCACACAATATATTATGAATAACCTCAGCGTTTTTAAGACAAGTAAGTGCAATTTCAACAATACTTTTTCTCAGTTAAACATTTACTTAAGTGCATTATGCATAAGAACTGATCACAGTGATTATACAATGTTGAAAAACATTTATTCACATTTTTTGGAACTTAAAAACACTGTCCTACATGACAAAATACATCAAACAGATAAAAATTAAGAAATTATTTAAAATCAATTTTCCACATCTGAAGCTCAGTGCTACCATCTGCTAATTAAAACACAGCGCCCCTCGTGGACAATATAGGATCTGCAGATTTCCAATTAAACGAAGTACATGTTTTTTCAATAATTGTTTTATCATTCTCTTTTATCTCCTCTTTCTTTCACCTTTTCTTCTATTCTTCTTGTTCTTCCTTTCATCTCCTACTTTCCCATTGTAGTGTCCATATCATTTGAGATATTCCCCGCATGAATCATAATAAAACTATTCACATTCATAAATCAAGCGGAGCACTATGGCAAAAGCAGTACTGCTCCACTTGTTAAAGTCAAATCTGATGAGCTCTTTTTGGAATTAAGACAACAATTCTTATTGCCACATTGTCAGACAGGACACTGGGAAAAAAAAAAAATATATATATATTTTTTTTTTTGAATAATGATAACCCATTTAGCCAGCGGGGCCGTATGTTTGACACCCCTGCCTTAGACCTTTTAATCGCCACGCCTTGCAGAGCCCTGGACCCCACGGCTGCTGTCGTCTCTGCCGCTGACCTGCACTGCAAAAAGGGAACTAAAATTAAGTACATTTTTCTTGAAATGAGTGCATTTCTTCTTGATTTGAGCAGGTAAATAAGATTATTTGTCAAAGGAATAAGATTTTTGCACTTAAAGTAGGAACAGTTCAACTTCATCATTTTTCAAGTGCAGAATATCTAATCATCTTATTTTAGGGGTAGAGCTACTTAACCTGACAACAGCCAGCTGCATGTATCGCTCCGCCTAGCTCCACTCACATACATCTGGGACACCGCCATAGGAATTGCCTTTACTGAAGCCTGGGCCTTATCAAAAATTCTTGCATATGATTGGATAAGCCACTTGTCTGTCATCTTTATCGACGTGCTATTTCAACCACTCACACCGAAGCTAACCCGTGACGCTGATGAGACCGACGCAGGAAAAAAAAAAATTGTTTTATTGACAGTGAGCTGACAGGAAGAGGGGGGGGGGCAAAGCGCCGCGGGTCGGAGTCGATCCCGGTCCGACCGCGTTGAGGACTAATATGGTTCGCGCTAACCGCTAACGGTTCGTGCTAATCGCTAACGGTTAGCGGCTAACCGCTCGTTAGCGGCTAACCGCTTGCCAAATCTGGTCGGGAGAAGGGCGAAAACATTGTTTCCACCAACAAAAGCCTTCAGAGCCGTTTTCTGATGTTCTTTTAATGAAACAATATCAGGTAGATTGGACAACACGGAAGAAATAGCAGCATCAATGCTAACGCTTGCTTCCTCGATGCGAGCCGCCATTGTTGTTGGAACGCTTCTCCACTATGTCACATCCAGGAAACACCCGCCCTGCGTCCTGATTGGCCAGACCAAAAATTTGGTTGGGGAAATCACTTTCAATGAGCCATGTCCCAGATGTATGTGAGTGGAGCTAGGCGGAGCGATACATGCAGCTGGCTGTTGTCAGGTTAAGAACTACTAGTCCCATTGGCAAATAGTCTTATTTACCTGCTCAAATCAATGAAAAATAGACTAATTTCTAGGAAATTTTATTTACTTTTAGTTCCCTTTTTGCAGTGTGACAGACCTGGGAACTGAGACGGACCCGGAAACAGGCTGGAGAACGCTTTCTCTGTGGATCTATCGATACGTTCTGGATAATAATCTGTTTACAGACTCACTAATGACCTGTTTCTAGTTTTCTGGCGGCTGTTTTCTCATGAATTCATGATATGATGCGCTCCATCGAGGTCAATTGGGGCTTTACGCAGAGGAACAGGCCCACAGCATCACTGATCCTCCACTGTACTCATCAGTGGGCCCACCAGCAGTCTCACTAATGGCTCCACTTAGTGTCCCAGCAGAGCCAACAACCCTCACGTGTTCACATCTCTAATGGTTTTAACATTAATTAACAATAAGGTAGATGGACACGCAGTGATACCGATACGCAAGTAAGTTTTAAATATTATGATTAAACTGTGTGGGCTGGAGTGAAAAGAGGACGGAGTCTCCAGACTCACTAACAGGCCATAAATTAATTCAGCCGTCTGTGGGATACCAGGCAAAGTGGGAGTCACATGAGGTTTTATGGGGTCCCCTTCAAGATGGGTTACGGTTTGAAAGCTTTTCTATTGCTCTTAATGTTTTTCTTGCTAGAATCCTAAAAACACCTGGTCATTGAATTAAAAGTTAGTTCCTGAGTTGACACTGGAATGCACCATAGAGCCTGAATGTGTGTGAGGACCTCACCACTCCACAGACACTCTGTGAGGGACGGGCCAGCTATCAAAAAATTATTTATTTTTTGATAGCTTAAATTATACATTTTCCTGTACACTGCAAAAAGGGAACAAAAATTAAGTAACATTTTCATGAAATTTGTACATTTTTCCTTGATTTGAACAGCTAAATAAGACCATTTGCCAATGGAATGAGGATTTTTACCCCTAAAATAAGATAATTAGACATCCTGCACATGAAATAAGATGATGTAGATGAGTTGTTCCTATTTTAAGTGCAAACATCTTAATCCATTGGCAAATAGTCTTATTTATCTGTTGAAATCAAGGAAAAATACACAAATTTCAAGAAAATTTTACTTACTTTGAGTTATCTTTTTGCAGTGTAGTCCCGAGGCAAACACATATTACAATATGTTACAATAATTAATTAATTAATATATTACAATAATTAATGCGCGCCAATAAGTAATAACTGTATTGACCGCATGTGTATGAGGAGTTTTATGGGACCCTCAGCAACTTGGGGCCTTAGGTAATTGTCTAGTTTTGCCTAATGGTAAGTCCACCCCTGACTTCAGGTTATACTACGTGGGCTTTATGATAAAGCTGTAAGTGTGTTTCTCCCCTTTGGAATTCCAATTGTAATAAATATTTGCATATTATAAGTGTTTTGTCTCTGATAATTTCTTCCTTTGCTGCCAAATCTACGAACGGGGTGAGGCGGGCCGCAGTTAGTGAAACAGGAAGAACTAGAGGCAGTCTTATCAGTGGAGACAAGATATAAGTAGAGTGACCACAAAGTTATATTCCAGGGAGAGAGGAAGCCACAGATTAACAATTGAAGGTAAGAAAGTGTCAACTTCAACTGGATTGTTGAGATTTTATTTCCTCCCTTAAATGAATCGATTCAAATTAAAAAGGAGGAGGCGGCGGCTCGTCAAACGCATTTACTCACCGCTGTGGCCCTGGATGCACACCTTCCCGAGTGTCTGAGCCACGAACGCCACAGAGCAGTCCGTGCCGTCTGTGAAGGACAGAAGAGAAGAGCGTGAGCGCCGACAGACCCAATCAGCGGCAGAGCTCCGCTGACGGGACGTCGCCGTCACCTCTGAGCGCCTGGCAGGTTCTCTCCAGGGCAGCGAGCATCTCCGAGGCCAGAAGAGGGTAGTAGCTCTGAGGAGCAAACAGCGGCCTGTTGCCGAGGCGCAGCTTGTTGGCGGTGATGTCCGGCAGCGCGGTCAGCCGGGCCAGCAGGGCTTCGTCCAGCTGAGGCGAGCCTGGGAGGCCCGACTGAAGACAGGAGGACCACAGCAGGTCCGCCAGACGGCCGCTCTGAAGGAAGCTCTCCGTGACGCTGACGAGGCGGTCCAGACCGGCGCTGGGGCTGCAGAGGAGAGGAGGAGGAGAGGAGGAGGAGGAGAGGAGGAGGGAGGAGAACTTTCTGAGTAATTCAGAAACTTTTAAGTCTAACCGACTGATTCTTGGACTGCCAGGAACAGTAAGACCCGACGCTTTCTCAGAAAAAGCCCAAAGCTGATTTTCTCGTCTCCAACAAGCGCTAGGCCTGGACGATAATTCAATAACAATATATATCCATCTATAGACGTATTTCGATGAAAAAGGTCAACAAAAAGTTTAATAGAGTAACTGGTTTCCTTCCTTTTGCATTCCAGCCATGTAAGTTAATATTACAGGCATTAATCCTCCCATCCAATCACAACGCAGACCCAGGAAAGCTCCGCCCCCTTCAAAGAGTTCAGAGAGCACACGTTCTTTATTATTTTTTTTAAAAACTTGCAATTTTGGTAAAAAAAATTGTTGAATAAAGGGTTGAGTTTGAATTCAGTTTGGTTTTTTTTATCTAAAAATTGGTTGCTAAGCAACAGCATAAAATGGCCAGGGCTGCACTTAAAATATACATTCTGATTTAGTTGATAATTATCGATATCGATCAATATGATTTCTGTTTTATCGATACGCTTTTTTTCCCATATCGTCCAGCCCTAACAAGCATAGTTTGTGGGAAAGCAGGAAGTTTCCACTGTAACTTTGTGACGGAAACGTTTGAAGAGTAGAAAGGTACGGTGGCCCTGAGGTACAAACCACAATAACAAATTGGGGCTGTATGATTTAGCCAAAAATCTAAATTGCGATATATTTCCATATAACCATATGCGCCTGATTGTTACATAAAGAATTGTAATTTGAAAATTGCATTTATGTAAATTGTGATTGTATTGTAAATGTGATTAATCATGAAGCTCTACAACAAATCTCTAAGAAGTTACGCTCACGGTCTAAATTGGCCGTAATTTTGACAACTTTCAGCGAAACGTCCCACACTGGATAAAACCTTATAGGATGGAGTCGCTAATTTACTCCATTCATCCTCCCAGGTTTGTTCCAGGTTATTCAGCCGGTGTTGGAAGCAGCTGTGTAATTTAAATAAATTGGCTTAAATTTATTTAATTTAATATTTATTTATTTATTTGGCTTAAATAAATTGGCTTACCAGCTTAAATGTCAGGTTTTAGTCTTGGATTGTGCGAAATAAATGTCTAAATAAATGCGTGTAGTCCTGTGCGACTTATATAAGTTTTTTAGGGATGCACCGATCTGAAAATTTGGGCCGATAAATCTCTCCTTCAATTAAAGACCAAACAATCCTGGCTGTGATGCATCACTGTCACTTTAACATGATCACAGGACCAACCCCCTCACCTGCCCCTCTTTAAACACAGGTATGAAGGGTGCCTAGCTGGAAATAAACATCGGTTGTTAGTATCGACCCAATTTTACTACTGATATGTTAAAAAAACGACTAACATTGGACGATACCGATATTAACAACGATATATCGCGCATCCCTAGTTTTTCCTCTCTATGATGCATTTTTTGACTCATGCGATTACTACTCTGAAAATGATCCGATTGTAGCTTAAAACCCTTTTTATTTTAAATAAATACCCCTTTTCTTTATTTTTTATTTTATTATTTTTTTGCACATGCGCTTCAGGACCCAGAGTTTGGCCTCCATGCCGCCTCACCTGAGCTGGCTCACCGCCTCCATCAGCGCCAGCAGCGCCTGATCCGGCGGGCCCTTCAGGAACAGCGGCTCCACCAGCTGGGAGCGCTGGGCGGCTGACATCCAGTCAACCTGCAGGAGGCCGACACCGACCCGCAGGGTTCGGCTGTAGTGGGCTCTCCGGAACTCCTCCCGCTCAGCGGCGGAGGTGGCGCCGCTTTCAGCCGCATCGTCTAGAAACGAGTTCAGCGTCTTCAGCGCCTCGATCTTGTCTGCGTGGTCCGCGGAGGAGGACAGAGTCCTGAGGCTCTGGGCCACCCTCAGCCGAACCTCCATGTCCGCAGGGAGGAGCAGCTAACACAACATCCTGGTGCAGAAAAAATCCTCTAAATCAACAGTTTCCCCGCTGATCCGAGGCGCAGCTTCACTTTAACTCGCTAAAAAAAAAAGACAAAAAAAAGTTTAATTTAATCTAATTAAACAGCATCGGACTCTAAACCCGCTGCGGAGAACCGCATCAGCCTCAGAACCACGATAACAACATATTTTCACCCGCTAACACTGAGAGTTGAAATAAAAATGTGCAAAAAACGTTGACATCTCCGGTGTGCTTCGTCAAAACATGACCGGGTTCCCCCAGAGCCGCTAACTTTGGTTCCGGGTTGTCAGTTGTGGCGTGATGTGTCTAAAGCAGGGGTCTGCAGCATAGACATAATATAAACCTCTTATATAATCTCTATGGTCTGCAACCTGTGGATCTTTGTACCTTCCACTATGACTCTTAACAACTTTTGGCTACAAATTATATTTTTATTATATTTATATTTAATTACATTTATGTTTAAATGTAATAATGATAATAAATGCAGGTTTAAGGAGTTTTTTCTTGTAATAATTGCTTTTAATTTTCACAACAGAACGATGTTTAAAGTGCCAGTAATATTTAATTTTAAATCAATATTTTTTCAATTGTTTTTTCACATCATTATCCACAAATTTCAACATCCCATCCATCCTCTTTTTTTAAACCTCAAAAAATAGACATAAAAGGGTGTTTCTTTAACGATGACAACATATTTCCTACAGTAGATCTTTATCACAAATTATAAATTTTTTTCTTTTTTCAAAAGGCCAGGCAACATTTGCAGCTCTGACCGAATTTAATTCAAATGGACTGTGTGCAAAATGTCTCTTTAGACTGTAAAGGCTGCAGGCCCCTGGTCTAAAGCATTTTTGTAGGAGCTATTTCTCTATTTTTGCTACATTTTAGAATTTAGTTCATTCTTATTTATTTGTGTATTTGTTGTATTAATATTTTTGTTTAAATTTAGTTGTTTAAAATACAATTATTTGTTAGTAATTTAACTAGTTATTTGATTTTGCTCACCCTATAGTCAACTAATGGGTGAGCAGGTGAAACAAGCAGTCAATTCAATGCAGGAGAGGCAACAAGGGATGGTTTCAAGTTTCTACCATGTTTTTTGCCTGCAAGAGTTGGAATAAAGCAACACTTTTTAAACTGTGTTTTGACGTTTTTTGGAATTTTTATACTGTGTAAACCAGAAATCCACGGTTCAACAAATGACTGTTTGAGTTACATTCACTTTTAGTTTGTTCATATTTAAGTCTTGAGTTTTAAGTTTTCATTGACAAGTAGTCACTACAATTTTTTTATGACTGAGTAAATTAAATTAATTTATTAATAAATGAAGACTTCTGCAGATGTCTCATTGGAAACACCAGGAAGAATTAAGTCTGAAAAACACATTCAGTTGTTGATCAGCTGAGTAAAACTTTACTCAAGAGTAGCTCTACTTCATCTTTTTTGTCAGCCAAGAAATTACTCACAAGTTAACTAGTATTCAGTAAGAAGGCTACTCAAGAGTTGAGTAAATAGAACGTGATGATTTAATATTTAAAAAAAAAAAGTAAATCGGACAGACAGAAATATAAGGTTATGTTCAAATTCTGGTATTTTAAAAACACTTTTCTAAATCATTGTTTTTCAGCATTAAACTTGAAAGCCACACTTTTTATGCAGTTTATGCATATACAGTATGTTAGAACAGTGCAAACTACTTCCAATAACAACATCTACAGTTTACTGTACATTCATCTGACCTCCAAATGGCTCAATGAGCTCAGCAGATAGAAAATATTAAAATAATAAAACTTCTGTACAAATAAGAAGTCTCACTTTAACATAAACTCTGGTGCATTTTTGGTTAAGAAAAGTTTGTTCTTAATTCAGTAATAATATATATCAAGTACATTGAAGTAAAAATACTCCAAAAAGTACATTTTGTTCAAAAAGTTACTAGAGTAAATGTAACTAGTTACTACCCACCTCTGTTGATCAGTTGTTTTAGATAATTAGACAATAACGCAGATTTAAGTACACCGTTATTCTTACTCATAGAAACAATTGCAATAAAGTATTTTCTTTTTTGTCTGACTTAAACGTTTAATTATTTTTTTAAATATTCAGTACAAAACCTTTCTTAAAACATTTTTTAATTAATGAAAACAGTAAAGCTTCTTAAACCTAATTAATAGCTGGTAGCTGGTCATCAGTTGTTTACCACGACTGGCTTTGAGTCTTTTACGTCACTGTGGAGGAATATTCACTTGCTAATTGCTATAATTTAGCATTATTTAACTACTTAAGGTCATTTCATATTATCCCATTTGGATTTAAGACTGACTAGGCCACTATAAAGCAACAAAACAGCCCCAGACCACCACACAACCACCACCGTGCTGGACTGTTGGTGTGTTTTCTTTTTTTCCTTTTCTTTTTTTTCCAAAATGAGAAAGTATTTCAAGCTTCATGACCGAAGCAATGGGACAAAAATCACTTGTAGAATATTTTTTCAAACATCTCAGGGATCATCAAGACGCTCTTTTGGGTTCTTTAGCAGTGATTGTGACCCCCACTGTGATCTCCTGGAATGGTCGTTTATGCTGTAATCTGGGTCAGCCACTCCTCGGATGGTTCTCTGTTCCACGTTCCCTCCATTTGTGGATAAAGGTTCTCATCGTGGTTCTGGAGGCAGAACACAACCATTCCCAGACCAATAGATGCAAATGACTGCTTCTCACCCATTGTTGAATTTCTCCAGATCATGGCATGAAGTGATACTTTTTACATTTTTAAAGGCAGTGATTTCTCGATTCTACAGATATGACTAATCAGGTCTGGGTGCAGGTTGGTAAATTAAACACAGCTTTCCCAAAAACTGGTTATTAAACCAAACTGTGACGCACCCAAGACCCAACAAAAATCTATTAACTAATTAAACAAATTGCTAACAAATAACTGCATTCTAAACAGCTAAATTACAAAAAATAAATAAATAAAATAATACAACAACTGAGCAAATAAATATGAACGAACTTAAAGAGGGAGCTAGTTATCTGAGTTCCCCCCAGAGGGGCAAGTTGGAGTTTTTCTTCCTCTAATAAATTAAGTCATTTAAAAACTAGATTATGTAGGATTATCTTTGATAATTTATTTTAAATGATCTAAAACCTTTTATCTGACACACAAGCAGACACCTGAGGATGAGAACGACCTCCGCTTTAGGCTGAACCAGGAGGTCATCAGGTGTGCCTCCATCCGGTCGCCTCTTTAAAAAAAAAAAAAGAAAAAACTTTATTCTCATCGTGGCTTTTTACTGGTGAGGAAAACTAATTCCTATTCCTCAATGGACTCATTAGTTAGCGAGTCTATTAAATACTTTAACTTATCAACTGTTGCATTAATGACAGTCGACCGGGCTTCATCCCTAAGTGTTGTAAAATCTGAATCGCTGCAGTAACTACTCTCAACCAGCAGGGGGAGCTGTGACTGAAGGCAGGAACTGAGAGCCCTTTAATCCGTCTAACGAGTACAGGGATGGTTTAACAGACACACCCTAACAGCAGCTTTAAATACAATAAAAAGAAAGGGAAAACTTGCTAAATAAAAACAGACACATCAGTTCTTTTATTCCATTTATTTATTCTATTCTTACTTCCACTTCTTACCTTTAAACGTTCTCTTTTTACAATAAAGGACATATTTCCCCAGTAACAATTAGGAGTAAATCGTTTTAGGGAGCTCCAAAAATATTATACAGCTGTACCCAATACTGTTATAATTTACACATTAATTTATACATTTACCTTTGAAAATAGGAATAAATTTACTTCTTACAGATTCTCTTTTCTACAGTATTTAGCCGTCTGTCCTCCCGTGTCGCACGATGACGAGCCGTGCACTGCTCCGGCGGCGGCGGCGAACTTTCTTTGGACGTCGGAAGCGAGTTTGAGGGAGACGAAGAGAAACAAGTCCACAAAAAACGAGTTTATATTTACAGCTCAGTTTTTAAATCGCTTTACTTAACACCAGCGGACTTCAGCCGAGGCTCGTCGGGTCAGTTTAGTTTGAGACAGAGGCGCGGAGCCGGCCCCAGGCATAAGCAAGCTGAGCAGCAGCGTAGAGCCTCAAAACCAGCAGGAGTAGAACTCCAGGAGTCCTACAATGTTTCCTCCAGTGAGGTTAACAACCTAAAACTGATCCTAAATCAGTGCCGGCAGCCTGCACAGAGGAAAATACGCTATAAGCAGCACAGTTGGCTTTTCTTTCCACGCGATACGACGACAAACTGCTTTAATCTTTAATTATCTGAGCTGCGACGGTAGTTTGAGCCCCAAGTCTAATTCCTCATTAGGGCCTCCGATGGCGTTGGACCGGCTCTGCTGCCAGGCTGGGTCAAATTCAACAGAACAGCTCATTTTATTATTATCGACAGAATGAGTCTTTGGTCTTTAAGTCAGGAATTAAAAATAACAGATCAGGCTAAAGTGCAAATGTTTTGTAAGATTTGTGGGGTTTTTCTTTTCCTCGTCTAATCCCACTGATCTAACAGCTCAGAAACAGGAAGTTAAGCGTAATAAAGCCTGCCGTGTCCACATCACGTTTTCACTCCAAGAACAAAAACAAGATCGAAAACCATTTTGTCGCCCAATTGAGAGCCAGAAAATCTTAAAAAAAAAAAAAAAAAAGACGTGATCTCGGTCAACACCAGGGTCCAGATCTTGCACTCAGCCAGGAATCTGCGTCTGAGCAGCGCCCGACTCCATCTGGGAAGACAACAGGAAAACTGCCGACTCTGCATAACGAGCCCCCTAACGAGCTCCCGGACCCTAACGAGCTCTCCCGGACCCTAACGAGCTCCCCCGGACCCTAACGAGCTCCCCCGGACCCTAACGAGCTCCCCCGGACCCTAACGAGCTCCCCCGGACCCTAACGAGCTCTCCCAGACCCTAACGAGCTCCCAGACCCTAACGAGCTCTCACCGCAGGTTTGACCAGGCGTCGATAAATCTGGTGAATTCGCTAAAACGCACAAACAGGTTTTCAGCAGAACAGGTCAGCGTGAATAAATACCGGCGCGTAAGACGAAGAGGGACGCTCACGGATGCTGTACACGCTACATGCTAGAGAAGAGCACAGGCAACTGTTTCTCCGTGTGAGACTAAAGGAATCATCTTTCCTCCGCTGTGACTATAAAAATACCTAGAATCTAAAATGAGTGTAGAAAAAAACTTTACAAGTCATTTACATCCAAGGCCATTATTATTATTTTTTTGTTGTTTTCCTCCATGGAGCGGCGAGTGAAGAGCAGTGAGAAAGAGGTGAAGGAGGAAATCTCAGACCTACTGGTGTCTCCGTATAAATCCTTCAGGTGGCAGGAGTGATTCCCAGCATGCAGATCGGCATCAGTGTCCAGGAGAGAGGTTTGCACGACGGTACCGGCTAGTCCAACGTCAGTTCCTGCTGCGCCAGCAGAAGAAAAGACGAGCAGGCCTCAATAAAAGTCCATCCAGTATTTGACCCAGCATTATTGCTACAAACGGTCTGCCGTATGCGTCTAAGCCGGCTGAAGCGACCAGACGTGGCTTCAGACGCTTCGGACGGAGAAACGCCGTCATCGTAGTGTTTGATGCTTTTCCTAACAAAGGCTGTGAAATGATCCCCCCCTCCCCCACCCGTTTCTGTCCTCATCCCTTCGTGACACACGGAAACACAAATCAAATCTTAGTGCAAAGTACAACCGTTAAATTCTACACGTACAACTTGTCAAAAATGCCGGCATTTTATAGTTGCGATAACTCACAATAATTCAGAAAAAAAAAAAAAATCTTCCCTGTTTCACTCAGCAAGATTCCTCTGGGTCCAGGCGGGCCGTACTGGTTCCCTGTAAAGCCAAATTAAAGCCAAAGCTCAGATTTCCTCCGCTGAGGTTCTGCAGAGGCCCTAAAGGAAGGAGGCGGTGCGCCATCATTAATCTTCCTGCCTGAAACACGCACCCAGATCAGAACGTGTAGCTGGTTTCTGATCAGAGGATGTTTAAGCTTCTTATTCTGCGTTACTTTGATACGAGACGGTTCCTCAGAGCAGAAAAATCAGAAAACCAGAAAAGCTTTACATGTTCCTTTCTCAGCACTCGTTTCACACAGGAAGACAATTAGCGGCGCACCGCCTCCCACTTCCCACGCAGACAATCACCCTCTTTACCGTAAATAACCATCAGCACGTCTTAAAGGTTCAGAAAAGAACCCGATTGGATGTTTTTGGGTTTGCGTTAGGATGGCGGATAGTTTCTCTGATTAGCCGTTAGCTTAACGATCCGGGACAAGCTAGCCTGGATTTATCCAAAAGTCAAGCTATGGAGCGCTTATTGGCTGAACCTCAGCTTAAAAAATGCCCAACTGGCCCTTTTAAACATCTGGAGAACGTTAGTCTGAGCAGCCAGATGCTGGAGACGTTGAGCCTGATGAGACGTGTTGGAGTCGTAGTGCTTTTCCAGCCCACCTGAAACCCAGGACCCTGTTTCATCGTAAAAATAAACCAAATAATCATAATAATAATAATAATAATAAACCCGACTCTTTCATCGTCTGACTTTGATCCCTGCAAGAATGATTGTTTTATACTTTTCATCCCATATTGGCGTCGCCGTTCTTCACACAAGCGTAGAAAAAGCAAGGGAACCTCAAACAGGACACACAAACACTAAACGGAACCCTCCAGAACTTCCTCGGGAGAACCGGCCCCGACGTCCAGCGCTTCATGCGGCTCGTGATTCAAACGCGGTTCAGCGTGGCTCAGGCGGCCTCTGATTGGTCACTACGGGTCACTATGGTGCATTTTGTAGAATGAAATACTTTCATCAACTTTGCTTTAAGGCCTTTAGGTAGAACTAGTCGATTATTTTAGATCCAGGAAAAGCTGATTGTAGAGAACGGAGGAGGGAATCTATCATTAGGGTGGGGGGGGGTTCCTCCGGCCAAATTCATGGAAGTCACCAGAACCCGAGGAGTTGTGGGGCGCAAACAGACAAACTGAACAGAAACAAAACAAAAACAAGCTTATTTCCCCCCCGACAGCCTTTAAACTTCGTGGAAATCCATCAGCGTTCGTCTCAGGAAGAAGTTTGGAGTTGTGAGCGCTGCAAGGAGGTCCGAATAAATTAATTTATACATCTTCTCCCATCGTTTCCTTCTTGCCAGTTGCTCGTTATAAATAAGTCTACAGCCTGAGGAGCTGTCTGTCCGTCCTCAGGGCAGACGGCGTCTATTTGACCTCCAGGATAGACGGGTTGGACTCCATGATGGCCACGATGATCTTGTCGATGTAGTCCTGGAGTCGGTAGTTGATCTCCTCCTGTTTGTGAACGGCCTCCATCAGCTAGGAATGGAAAAACAGAAGCCAGTCAATAAAAAAAAGAAAATAAACACTCAATCCTAACACCTCACCGAGAATTAATTACATTGTAATTAGAGAATCACGTCAGAAATTTGTTGCCGTTAAGTTCTAGTTCTCGTTAAGAACTAGAACTTAAGATGAAAGAAGAGCGGCGCCACCCTGTGTTAGAACAGGACCTCACCACTTTAGAACAAGGACATACCGTATTTTTCGGACTACAAGTCACTCCGGACTATAAAGTTTATTTCACACAATCCAAGACTAAAAACTGACATTTAATCTGGTAAATCAACTTATTAAATTACACAGCTTGCATCCACAACCAGCTGAATAACATAAAACACACCTGGGAAGTTGAATGGAGTAAATTAGCTTAAAAAGCCACCAACTCAAACCATCTTATCAGAGCATTTCGGTCTAATTACGCTGAAATCAGACCGTGAGCGTAGCGGTGCTACGTGCTAAGCTAACATTAAGACACGGATGTTTCAGACCAACATAAAGCTCAGTGCATCAGTGAAGTTTTAAACCACCCGGACATCAGAGCTGTAAGCTAGCGCTAGCTGCTGTTAGCTTCACTGACAGCCCAGTAACGGTTCTGTTGTGGTCTGGTTCCTTAGAGCTGCTCCACCCAACGCTCTGCTGTGTGAATGAATACTGAAACAGTGAAACTACACGTGTCTTCAGTGTTTGTTGTCTATAAGTTAATGTTTTAATTAATTTTTAAGTAGCAAAAGAGCAGCATATAGTTTTTACAGGCATAGAGCGCCCTCTGGTGGCCATTAGACGGTAATTTAAAACTGATAAATAAGTCGCACCTGACTATAAATCGCAGGATCGGCCAAGCTATGAAAAATAAAGTGTGACTTATAGTCTGAAAAATAAGGTAATTAGAAGTCAACAGGTTTTAGAAGCTTACATCAGCGAGGCTAGCGACAGTTTATGAGCAACTTTGGAAATGTTGGCAGGTTTTTAGAAAGAAACAAGCTAAGCAGGTTCCATGATTTAAGGCTGCACTGCAAAAATAGAACTAAAAATAAGTAACATTTTCTTAAAATGAATATATTTGCCCTTGATTTGAGTAGGTAAATAAGATTAAGAATAAGATTTTTGCACCTAAAATAAGAACAATTCATCTCCATCATCTTATTTCAAGTGCAGTATATCTAATTATCTTATTTCAGGGGCAAGAATACTCATTCCGTTGGCAAATAATCTTATTTACCTGCTCAAATCAAAGGCAAATGCATTCTTTTTAAGAAAATGTTACTTATTTTTAGTTCTGTTTTTGCAGTGTGAAAGCTCAAAAGTTCTGAAGCTGCTTTGATGAACACCTTCCTGTTATCTGCTGACGCCTCGCTCTCTCTTCCAGCCTTCTAAACGGCTTTTTATGTCTTAATTCTTCTTTTTTTTTTTTCTTAATTCTTCATTTTAACGACAGCTAACAGAGTCGTCACTCAGTAACGACTTCCACACCGAGCAGCGTTTCCAGAACGCCCTGCCGCTGATTGGTATTCTCTAGATGTCAAAAGATTGGATTTTCTGAGCGGTGGCTGCCCAGTCAGGCCAGATCCAGCTGAAACCGGCTGATTCCGGTTAGCAGCCAGTGCTTCTCCACTCAGAACGAAACACGAAGCGTTTTGGGTTCGTTTCCCGACTCGTTTCATGAACTCACTTCTGCACGCGACACGGAGCTGATCTCCGCTGCCAGAGAATCTGAGAAAGAGGCGGACATCAGGTTCTTGGCTCCCTGGATGCTCAGGTTGATGATCTGGCCGTTTAGCTCGTCGTTCTGCTCCTTCAGGGTACGGTTGTCCTGGAACGACACGCCACGTTTTTAGGAACCGTAGCCAGCCCCGGGCCGCAGCAGAGCGAGGCGCCGCAGCGTTACCTGCTTCAGGCGTCGGATCTCCTGCTCCAGCTCTGCTTCACGCGTCCGGCTCTGGTACTCCTGCAGCCCGGCGCCGGGAGTGCGGCCTCGCTTGGCCTCGGCCTCCAGCTTGTACAGCTGAAGGTGCTCCAGCTGCTTACGCAGGTCCTCTATGAGCTGAGAGGAAGAGCCACGCCGTTAGTCCCTCGCCTCCAGAACGTTTCTCCCGCTCCGGCCAATCGGCTCTCACCTCCTGCGTGTTCTCCTTCTCCTTCTGGTTTTGATGACGCTCGTGACTCAGCTTGTCGGCCATCTTCCTGCGAGCTTCGGTCTCCTCGTTCAGCCGGTCGGACGCCGTTTCCACCTCGTCCTGGAGCTTCCTTTTCTCCTGGACACGCCAGAGAACGTAGAGACGGATGAAAAACCCGAACGGAACGAGGAACCGAGAACGACACAAGCTGCTGAGTCGGCTTTACCTCCTCCAGTCTCTCGATGTTCGCTCGGAGGCAGGGGACACAGGACCTCAGCTCGCTGTTCTCGTCGTCCAGCTGCTGCAGCCTGAGGAACAGCGATCTGTTAGCCGTGCACAGAAACCACCGGCTGCAGCCGTCTCTGAAGCTACATGCAGCTTAAAAACAGCCAAACCGTCGTTTTCACTCTGTTTCCAGTGCAGAAATAACCGCCGTACCACACACGCTGCAAAAACAGAACTAAAAATAAGTAAAACTTTCTTGAAATTAGTGTATTTGTCCTTGATTTGAGCAGGTAAGTAAGATAATCTGCCAATGGAATAGGATTTTTGCACTTAAAATAGGAACAATTCATCTCCAACAACTTATTTCAAGTGCAGGATGTCTAATTATCTTATTTTTGGGGTAAAATTACTCATTCCATTGGCAGATAATCTTATTTACCTGCTCAAATCAAGGACAAATACACTAATTTCAAGAAAATTTTACTTATTTTTAGTTCTGTTTTTGCAGTGCAGGGCTGCACGGTTTGACCAAACATCTCAGAATTGTGATTTAATTTAGACATTTCTCTGCATTAACCACAAGCAACAAAGATTTCATGCAGATAAAGATGTTTGTAAACCAGGAATATTTAAAACTAGAAATGTAAATGTTTTTATTAATCAGAATATTAATATTATTCAAGAGAACATCTTGTTGAGTTGGACATCAATCCTTGTTGAACATAAAGTTCATGTGTTAAACAGTCTTAGCAGAACTTAATGCTGTGGTGAGATTCCTGAAAGTTTCTGGTAAAAACTATGATTATACAAACTCTAAAACAAATAATAAAACTAGATTAACTGACTGCTGCTGCTCTCTTCCCTTCCATGAGGAGCAAACTCACTTTAAACATAATTACCGACACCTAAAGGAAGCGTCTGATCTGTTAATTACGTTAATTAGTTACGTAGACAATAATTGTAAACTTTTGTGATTTAGAAATTGTGTCTTAAATGTGATTAATTGTGCGGTCCTAATATTAAAACGGATGAAACGATACAGAAACCCCAAAACTCAGGCCCTGTTGGGAACTTCTACAAAAAGCGGTTCTGGTTCTTGATGGAGTCGCGTCAGTCCGTCTCTGGAGGCTCCAGACGCTCCGGCCCAAAACAGACCGGACCAATCGCAGCCAGAATTACCCATAATGCAGCAGCGCCTTTCTGCTGCCATATCAGTCAAGATACATACAGAGATTTTTGTTGCTTGGTGCCTCAGAGGTTAAGAACAGCCGAATAAAACATGAATGCTCTGACTTTTTAAGACAAACGCAGCAGAAAGTTGTTTTACTGGAGCATTTTCTCCATGGCTGTACTTCTGTGATTGGTTCTAAGCTCGTTAGTCCCGCCTTTGACATCAGGCTCTACCAGCTTAACAGAGCCGCTACTAATGGAGAACCCAGTAGAACCGAGCCGTGCTGACATGGTACCAGTAGAAAAAAGGGCCCATAGGTAACAAAGCTCCCAGGCTAACTACCTCACTATAATCTTTTTAAATTAGAATTTCTTAGTCGCATCGTTTTTCTTCAGCGCTGCAGCATATTTAGCAACAACACGGTCGGTCGATAATTAATCATTTCCCAGATTTTCCTGCGTTAACATCTCAGCTGCTAAAGATGAAGATCAGAGAAGTTAGAACCCGCTCAGACTACATCTGCTCACCTGGCCTGCAGGTTTTCCAGCTCCAGCCCCTTCTCCCTCTCCAGCTTGCTGAGGGCCTCCTTGTGGCGGCGGCTCTCCTGCTGCAGCTCCTCGTCGGCCTGCACCTCCTGCTCCTTCAGCTGCTCCTCCAGGGCGTTGGCCCGGTGCACCAGCTGCAGGTTCTCCTGACGCAGCCGCGCGTGCTGCTCGCCCGACGCCTCCGACTCCTTCTCCAGCTCGGCCACACGGCGCTCCAGCAGCAGAACCTGGACCAGGACAACGGAGGGAAGGAAGGAAGGAAGGAAGGAAGAGGGGAAGGAAGGAAGGAAGGGGGGAAGGGGGGAACGAAGGAAGGAAGGAAGGAAG
>NW_023396890.1:684432-858211 GCF_011125445.2 Fundulus heteroclitus
TTTATTATGATGAAATTTTTGGGAAATCGGAATTTCATTTTGCTAATGAACTCATTGGAGTTCCATGAAAAGAACAGCAGCAATGTTGAATATATGTTTAGGAAAATATATTGTCAAAAAAATTTTGTAAGGAGGAAACTTTTTTTACCATAAGCAAGACATTTTAATTTTTTCATTAATTTATTTATTTTTAAAGTTTATTTTGAATTTACACAAGTGAAGTGACAGCACTTTTGTTGTATTTTCATTGTTTACAACGGTGGCCATCTTGGATTTAGTTGCACTTTGACTTCAGGTCAACTCCCAGACGAAATGCTTCACATAAAAGCAAGTTTTTAAAATAATTTATGTTTGTGAAATGAAAAGGAGGGGAAAAAATCAATTAAATCAGATTAGGTATGATAAAATCAGAGATTTTATTTTTAAGCCATATCAGTTGAACAGGACTGTTATTGTTGTTTTTGTGCTGCTTATTGAATAATCCTTTATTTGTCCCGCATTGAAGACATTCAATGCACCTGCAGCAAGGTGACGCATAACAATAGGTAGGAAATAGGGATACACCTATATGAAAATTTGCACCGATAGCTATATCCAGTATTAACCAATTAATATTACATCGGTTATTAGTATTGGCTGGTTCTGCTGGTATCAGGCTTATAACTATGGAGGACCAACCTTGCCATATTTCAGAATATGCTTATTGGACCCTTGTAATAGCTCATAAATCATGTTGTTGGATATTATATTAATCGAATAATTAGACAACGTCTGTTGTGTGTGTATAGATCCAGTAAAAGGAGATATGTGTCCAAAATAAAGCCATAAATACCTTTCAATAATCAATACGAATTCATAAAGAGCCTAAAAATTTCAGCAGTGGGTAAAACAGGAACATCTTGTCTCAGTTTTGGGTTTCCTGTCTGTTTTGTGAAGATGATTCAGGAAAGCCGGTTCAAACCACGGGTCCAAGTCCGAGCTCCCATCCCAGACCTGCCGTCTCTTTTTTCAAAGTCACCGACTTGGACAGCTTTTCTCACCTGAACGCAGATGACCTGGACCCCTGTAAGTCCCCGAGTCCTGCCAGGGAACTAAATGCTCGTTTATCCTGAATTTAAAGCTTTTATGTGTAAATGTCTGCCTTCAGTGGAGTTGAGTCAGAAGGACCCGGTCCGCCCAGACTGCTATAAGCATTTTATTCCTCGTTTAAAGACCTCCCCTCTGGATCAGGTAAAGAGTTATTTATTCATAGTTGGACCAAAGTTGCTGACTGTGTATTGCTGATGTTTTTAACTCCTTATTTTTTCAGTCCATTGCAGCTCCTCCACCTCAAGATGAAGGCATAAAGCTAAAAGCAGTGATCGGCTACAATGGCAACGGTCGAGGCAACATGGTCTGGAGCCCTGATCAAGGTTTGTTTTCTAAAAAGTTTTATCATTAAAGTCATCTCACAAACTTTGTCTTCTACTTTGAAAACTTTAATTTATGGTTTGCTGAACTCTGGCTATGTTATAAAATACAAATGTCTCTCGCTCTTCTTGTGCCGTGACCAGCAATAATTTGTGTTGCAGGTTTATTTGCGTACTCTAGCGGCTGTGTGGTGGTGGTGGAGTATCTTCACACGGGGACCCAGAGACACCTGCAGGGCCACAACGAGGAGATCTCCTGTCTTGCCTTTTCAAATGACGCCCAGGTAATTCTCTCAGTCCTCGACATTTAGAGCCTGAAATATACTTATGTAATTGGCTAATATTAATCGCTGGATTTTATTTATTGATATTGTGATAATGAAAGCTTTGGTTTCCCGGGGTAAACAACGTCTGGGGCTCTTGGGTTTTCGTGGTTCCATTAGCTAGGGGCCATTTATGTAAAACGGGCCCGAGGACGTATGGGACGTTGTGTGGGAAAACTGCAGTACCACTCCGGTCCAGCGTGGGGCAGCAATAAGACAGCAGTCAAACAGACAAAGGCAGTTGTATCCTCAAGCTGTCACTCATCCTGTTATATGCAGATATTCCCAACTGTTGTGCAATTTTACCTATTTGATTATGACTATTATCAACAATTATAATTGGATATTATAATTAATAATATGTTATTATAGTCAAAGGTAAGCATTTTGGCTTGATTATTGCAAAAATTATAATCGTGATTATTTTGATTGAAATTGAGATCTTGATTATTTAACAAGATTATTCGTCAACTTTGATATCATGAGTTTATTGAACATATAAACAATGGTTGTTAAACTGTTTTTCCTTAGGATTTCAACCCAACTCACGGGACGCAACAACTTGTTTCCCAGAAATGTTATTGGTTATGAAATTGGAGGGATTTTGGTGTTTTCATAGCAGTCAGGATCAAGAGTCAGAAGATTTAGCTGGAATTGACTGAAATCTTGCTTTTATGTCCGCTCTACAAAAGAAAACTACCCCCGGGTTCATCCTATATTAAAGACAAGGAATCAGCAAAGAGATTATCATCATTTTAAGGGCGTACCTCATGGCTGATCAGATAAATGGCTGTAGTCCCATGTGACAGCAAAAAATGTTGAACATTATTTAACTTTCTTGTGTCGCAAGCCTGCGTGTGCCTGTCAACGTGTACGAGCTTGACATAAATTTAGCCGGTCGCTTTTTTTAATCTCTCTTTTCTGCCAACAGCTCTCTTTTTCTGAGACGTCTTTAGCCTTCTCAGGTTTTCAGTCTCGCTCTTGAAGTGTTTATAACTCGCGCTGAAGGAAATGAAACCGGTTGGATCTGTGGGAGGAGTCTACAGCATAGTGGCACGCAGGCAGTGACACAACAGCACGAGAGTCAACTAATATCAATCATTATGTTTTTATGATTGTTGAAAACCCAAATCGTAATCAAGATTAATATCCGATTAATCGCCCAGCCCTAGTAAGCAAAACAATAAATGCCTCCAGATGGTTCTGATTAAGGGCTACCGGCCTTAAATGATAACTAGCAATTGACAATTATTAACCTTATTTTAAATTACAATTGGAATCACTAATCATTAACCACAAGCAAAGGAAATGTCTTTATGTATATTCATGTTGTTAACTCAAACGGGATGATTCGTTAACTCTTAAAGACGATTCGATCACTGATATAAAATAAAACCCATAGATGGCCGCAGTTGAGCTTGTCAACATTTATTAAAACAACAATTCCCTGTTACAGCAATTATTCTGTTTAATACTAATGCTACTTGAACACACTGACTACTGGATCAAGACAACACAGCATAAAAGAAGAAAAATAAAACAAACAGCAAGGTGATGAAACTTAGACGTTGCAGTCTTTTGGTAATTTTCTAACTTAATGGTGATTATTCAATGCTTAATTAAGACATCAGCACATATGATGTAAACAGTATTGAAATGGATCTGGCTAACATTAGGAGTAATTAGATGGTTCTTCAAAAACACTGGGCCTGCTGCTAGCCCCGATTAGCTACCATGAGCTTCACGCTGCTAAGCTAAGGAAGCTCAAGATGGCGCGGCTACACCATGAGCTAACCACTAGCCACAGTTGGGTGTTGGGCTTGTCACTACCCGATCCGTACCATCAGCTCATTTGCGCACGTGCAAAAAGAATAACTTGCGGGTCGCCAAAAAAATAATTTAATTACGGTACTAAAAATACTTATTTCTATACTTAAATCATTAAAGAATGCTAAACTATATTGCATAGAAAATATTTAAGATTTTTCTGGAAGAAATTGATGCGTTTTACATTCTCGATTGTATTGCTTGACGTCATCATCGGATATGCTAAGAGATCCAGGAATATATCATTGCATAACGTTTTGTCTGAATGTACTCTATTAGTTTTATTATTTGTTCAAACAGAACTGGGAAAAATATTTTCTTCCTAATTATAAGGTGAACTTTGTTATACAAATAATTTTGTACCAAAAAATTGGTCTCATTATAAAGTTAAAACTATCGATTAAGAGTTTAGCGCCCTCTGGTGTACAAATCATAAACAAGAGAAGACCCTGTCATAAAATTACCCGCATTATTTATTTTTTTACAAAAACCGAACAGGGAATAGAACAAAGAACACATAACAAAGCCAAGGCACACTTTTTTAAAATGCATTTGTTAAGTACAAAATACACAAATACATATGCAAATCAAATAAATGATTAAAAAAAACCCTGAAGAATATTCAAAATAAAATCTGTTTCTATACTCCTAAACGTGTTTATAGCTGTTTTTTTATGTACTTTAAGAAATGGTGTATATATCCTTATTTCCCTAACCACAACTGGGAAACATTTTTGCTATTAAAAAAAACTAATATATATATTTCTGTATTTATTTGTAAAATATGCAATATTAACGCAAATACAAAGATATACATAAAGAAACCCCCGCCTCGAAAAAATATAAAAGAATAAAAAAGTAAGAAAAACGAAATATTGCCTACCGGAGGTTATTCTGTTCGCGCATGCACAATGATGGTACGGATCGGGTAGTGACAGGGCTCCCTGAACTCTTTGAAGGGGGCGGAGCTTGGTGACAGAGCAGTCCTGGGTCTGCGTTGTGATTGGCTGGGAGGATGTAGTGACTGTAGTATTAACATACATGATAGGCTAGAATGCAGAAGGAAGGAAAACTGTTCTGTTGAGCTTTTTATTGACCTTTTTTTTTCTGTCATCGATATACGTCTATCGATCAATATATATATATCGTTATTGAATAATCGTCCAGCCCTACTCCATGTTCTCCTCCGCAGACCGTGGCGTCTGCAGCTGGCAGCAGCAGAAGCCTCGTCTACATCTGGGATGTTCAGACCGGAAGCCGGCGTAGCACCGTCTCCTACCACAGGGGGGCAGTGCAGAGTCTCGCCTTCTCCAGGGATGACCTCTTCTTCCTCTCTGTTGGTCGGTAAACCTCTTTCCTGACTTTATGTCTTATTGCAAAGTTTAACATTGAATTGTGTGTGTGTTTTTTTTAAAGTAATTAAATTACCTCGCAGGAGACTTCTCAGATCCGGGGTTGGCGCTGTGGAGTACCGAGAGCTTCCAGCTGTTGTCTACTGTGAATATGTGTGGACCAATCCACGACGCTGCCTTTAGCCCCACGGCAGCCAGTCAGATGGCGTGTGTGGGGACCCATGGGGCCTACTTCGTCCTCATCCACACACACGCGTCACACACAGACCTTAAGGTAAACGGCTACTCATATCAGGCAGTGCTGTAAGTACACCTACCTTACGCCTACTTTCCATACCGCCACAGGTCCAAAGGGTGTCGGCACCGTCAGAGGCTGGAGATGCGGAGCTGACAGCTCTGTGCTACCACATGGACTCCGTACTGTTTACCGGCACAAGTCGAGGACATGTCTGCGCGTGGGACGTCAAGAAGCAGTGCTGCTTTATGATCTGGAAAGCAGATGATGGAGAAATCGGTACCAGTTTGTTCGTCTTCTTGTGAGCCTGCAGTATTTTGTTATTCTCTTAAAAAAAAAAAAAAAGATCTAAAGTTCTTCTATTGCAGGAGTGCTGCTTTGTGGAGGGAATCGCTTGCTGACGGGAAGTAACACGCACTGGCTGCGGTTATGGGAGGTAGAAGCTGTACGCGGCATGACGTCAACAGAAAAGACCTGCAGGATAAACGGGTATAAAGCCGGTTCTCCTCTCATCTGTGCGCTATCTCATCATCAGCTCCTGCATCTCTGTTTAGTGAATGCCGTTAGGGGTCAGTGGACTGATGTTTGATTTTCTCTGCATGGGTTTCATCTAATGCAGATAATAAATGATCAGAGCTACAGTTTTCAGCATCATTTGCAAAGATCGCAGTTCGAGTCGCACTAAAAGACTTGAGACCTGACTTGGACTCGTGTTCTGAGACTCGAGTCTTCCTGTAATGAGGAGTGAGCCTAAGTCGGTCTGAACTACAGACTGCAGCTGCTGCTTGTTTTACTGTGAAAGCATTAGCTTGATTAGTAGCCAGTGATAGTTCCTGGATGATAATTCAAAAACAATATATATGGATTGATAGACATTTGCTGTCTATCGAGGGAAAAAAGGTTCAATAGAAGAACAGTTTTCCTTCCTTTCAGAGTCTAGCCTTTCATGTAGGTTAATACCAGTCACTACATCCTCCCAACCAATCACAAATCCAGGATCACTCTGTCACCAAGCTCCGTCCCCTTCAAAGAGTTCATGTTCTTTTTTAACTTTTTTAAAATAAATGGCCAGGGCTGCACTTAAAATATAGTTTTAACTTTTTGATAATTAGTGATATTCCTTCCTGTTAATGGGGAGTTTTTCTTCCCACTGTCGCTTCATGCTTGCTCAGTATGAGGGATTGCAGTAAAGCCATCAGCAATGCAGACGACTCTCCCTGTAGCTCTACGCTCTTTCAGGAGGAGTGAATGCTGCTTGTTGGGACTTTGATGCAATCAACTGGTTTCCTTATATTGGACATTTTGACCCAATCTGTATAATATGATTGAACTTGACTTTGTAAAGTGCCTTGAGATGACATGTTTCATGATTTGGCGCTATATAAATAAACTGAATTGAATTGAAATCAATCAATATGATTTGTATTTTATCGATATGCTTTTTTTTTTCCTATATCGTCCAGCCGTAGCCAGTGATGTTGGTGGTTATTATGAGGTGTTAATGACTCGTGACGAGGGATGCAAGTTATCCATTAATGAATTCATCTGAAGTCGATCGATCTTATAAATCAATTAATTAATTGATACGTGGCCATTTTCTTAAAAAAAAATAGTTTTCTCTTGTATCATAACATAAATTATTAAACTTGGACATATTTATAAAATACAACAAAACAGGATTGTATTAAATTACTGAATAGAAACAAATAAGTTGAATAGAACACAACATAACCGCAGCTCTCGGCATCAAACGTGCTTTTGGCTTCATGTCTTTTCTTTTTCTAAAACATATTCTTGCGTAATGCCCTCCACTTTGCTGTCATCACTTCCTTGTCTTCTGAGCACATCGGAGAGTTTTGGTCGAGAAACTGACGCTGCTCCGCCATGCAGCGTGGCCGAATGCGAGCTATTCAGCTGACAACGTCAGGAGTGTTTATATTTAACAACAGAGCATTTTTGCATCCTTGTTGTCATTAAACAGTGTAAAAAATAATCCACCAGAACTGACAAAGACTCCTGGATAGGTGTCGAAACGTTCCAGAAAGAACTGAACAGATAACTGAGAGTCTGAAAGGAAAGTGTATGATTGTTATAAATGTCCTGTACTTGTACAGCACTACAGTCAGGAAGAACGTTCGCGTGAAATAGTATCAAACGGATTCTCCCTGTTTTCCATTTTACTCTTGCTCTACTTTAATAACGTCATGTCTCCAGATTCTGTCAGGTCTGAGGTCTCATTCTTTAATTTAGCCTCGCGTTCAAAGTGTTAAAGGTACCGGCATGAATCAATATCACTAAAATAATAATCTATCTTTTATCCTCCGTGATGCAGAAAGACAGGAAGATTAAACACATGACCTCAGCTGCTGCAGTGGACTGTCTCTGATTATTGAGCATTATTCAAAACTAAATGAAATAATTTGTTGACATTAACAACCTGATTGTTTTTGAACTTATATGTTCATCAAAATAAGAGCTTCACTGTTCCTCAGCACACCTTCAGCTCCGAAAGCCACGAGCTGAATGCAGTTTTTATATGTGGTTTTTTTCATACATGTCGGCTTTGTGCTAAAAAGATGTAATCATGTAAAAAGTGCTGCACTTATCATCAGTATCACTCCTCCTAGCTCACCTTTAACCGTTTGTCCGTCTGGTTTATGCCCACAGGAAGTTAGTTAAACAGCTTTTCAGTCTGTTATGTGAGGCTATAATAAAAACGGATTCATAATGTCAGGTTTAATTCTCACCTTTCTGCACACCTCAGTGGGACGAAGGTGGTCGTGGAGCAGGAAATAATGCTGGATGGGGCGATGGTCAGCGCGGCCTTCGATAACTCGGTGGACATGGGCATCGTTGGCACCGCGGCAGGAACCCTGTGGTACATCAACTGGTCCGACAACAGCAGCATCCGCCTGGTCAGCGGACACCGCTCAAAGGTACCAGTTTAATGGGATTTACACTAAATCACATGTTTGTGAAGATCACAGTCCACACAGGCTACAGTCATGCAGGGTTTTCTCTAGGATTTCTTATCAAACCGTGGTTTACATACTTGTTCATACATTTGTGACCCAGGCTGTAGGAATAAGAAGCTTTTGCCAAGAAAAATAAGTGATTAAAAACACTAATTAGAGGAGTTTTGGAACTACAAATGACCTTTTTATGAAATTATTTATGAATTTTAATACATCGGCTGAATCGACGCTACATAAAACAAGCTGTACCCAAAAGATATCAGAGGCACACACAGTGAACGAGGCGAACAAGTGACTGAAGCTGCATGCAAATCAGAGACAAAAAAAAAGACTACTTTAAACACTATATTTGCTTCATATTTATTACCCACTTTGTAGTCCAGAGCAGACACTTTTGTGCATGCATGAGTAATTTGGAAATGGAGCGGCGTTGTTCTGCTTTCAGGGCGTCTGCCTGTGAGACAGCGCTGAGGGAAGCAGGAACGAGCTCAGATACTCCAGAACCAGTTCTTTCACACAAATTCACCATCAACACCGAAATAATATTCATAATAATAATAATGCATTTTATTTATAGGCGCTTTTCTTATCACTCAAGGTCACCTTACAAAATCAACAATAAAACACTCAATCCAATAAACACTGAAACAAACAGCAAAAATAAAAAAGAACAGGAGAAAGGATGGGATCCTTAAAATCAAATTAAATTTAAAAATCATAAAGAGTATGCCTGTCTTAAAAGATACTTTTTTTTTTTTTAGTTGCTAGACTTGTCGCTAGTCGCTTTTTTAAAGAAAATTGCTAGAAGGGTCTGAAAAGTTGCTGAATACAGCAATAAAGACACTAAATGGGCAACACTGGATGTTGTTTCTAGTTTTTCACAGATTTCTGAGCGCATCGTATCATAAATTCAGTCAGTAAGCACAACAGTAATCATTTATAAGGCGCACCATTAATTTTTGAGAAAATTCTGATAAATACGGTAGTTATTGTTTTTAAAACATCTTGGTTACCCCCGCCCTTTCCTTTTGATGCCCTGATCTTTAGAAGAGTGAAAAAGGTGTTGATGTGCAGCAGGACGCTGTGAGACACGTCCAGCCAGGATGTAAATCAGGGGTGTCAAACATACGGCCCGCGGGCCGGATCCGAACAATTTAGTCCGGCCCTGTGGCTAAATGCATTATCATTATAAAAAAAAAAATAAAAAAAATTTCCCAGTGTCCTGTCTGGCAATGTGGCAATAAGATGCCAGAAAGAGCTCATCAGATTTGACTTTCACAAGTGGACAAGATAAAAGGAAGAGAATGATAAAACAATTATTGAAAAAAAACATTTATTTTGTTTAATTGAAAATATGCAGTTCCTATATTGTCCACGAGGGGCGCTGTGTTTTAATTAGCAGATTAAGCTTCAGGTGTGGAAAAATTTAAATAATTTCTTAATTTTTATCTGTTTGATGTATTTTGTCATGCAGGACAGTGTTTTTAAGTTCCAAAAAATGTGAATAAATGTTTTTCAACATTGTACAATCACTGTGATCAGTTCTTATGCATAATGCACTTAAGTAAATGTTTAACTGAGTAAAAGTATTGTTGAAATTGCACATACCTTTCTTAAAAACATGAGGTTATTCATAATATATTGTGTAAAAGTGAAATTAACTTAATATAAAAATCAATAAGTCCACATTTATTAGTTCTATTTAATCTTGCAATGAGTTTACTCGTGTGGCCCTCTTGAGATCAGATTAAGCTGAATGCGGCCCCTCAACCAAAATCAGTTTGACACCCCTGATGTAAATAGTCCAGATCTCTCTTCTTGTGCAGGTCAGCGACGTGGTGTTCAGCGGCGATGAGCGCCACTTTGCCACCTGCAGCGAGGACGGCAGCGTGAGGGTGTGGTCGACCTCCAGCTACGAGCTGGTGGTGCAGTTCCAGGTGATCAACCAGGTGAGAGAGCATCAGGTGCTCCTCTGTCGGGCCCGGGCCGTAAAACTTAACCAGCTGAACTTAACGAGTCGTCCCGGTAACTAAAACTGACGGCGCCTCTTTCTTTGACTGTGCTTTGGGTCAGGCCTGTGGCTGTTTGTGTTGGAGTCCGTCCTCCGGCGCAGACGCTTCACGCATCGCCGCAGGATACAGCGACGGGACGCTGAGGGTGTTCCGGCTCGCTTCGACAGAGATGGAGATGAAGCTGCAGCCTCATTATGTGGCCGTCACTGCCGTCACTTACTCTGCCGGCGGTGAGAAAACGGCTGTTTTATCTACGGTGTTCATACGCATTAAAGTTTAACACACTTTAGTCCTTTTATACCACAAACTTTAACCTGTTTTATTGGGATTTTATTGGATTAAAACACAGTAAAGTGGCATATAGCCTGCCTGTGAATACTCTGTGGAGCCACTTTTCTCTGCCACTCTGCCCAGATCCTCTGTCCTACCGGGTGAATGCATCCCCACAGCATGACGCCGCCTTTTCTGTGGCAAAAAAGTCTTCTGTGGTGTTCTGTCATCAGCAACTTATCGCCATAAAGCCAGGATTGCTGGAGTGAGCAGATTCTTCCACCTGAGCTGGCGATGTCTGCAGTTCCTCCAGAGCTACAATAAGGGACATTCTAAAACGCTTAACGTGAAAAACGCTTAATGTGAAAAAGCTTAACGTGGCTTAAGGTAGGAAAACAACGAGGAATCATCACCAAATTTCGCATGGCCATATCTTGTCATGAAGACTTAAGCCTGTCAAAAAAAATAAACCGAAATCCAACGATTATAGAAGATATCTCACATTAACGTTCTCTTCTTCATTGGCGCCTATGGAGAGAAAAAGGCTTATCGTGGTTTAATGTACCTAATCAACGATCAATGATCACCAAATTTCTCTTTCATATTGCTCCTAATAAGCACATAAAACTGTCAAAATGTCAAACCCAAAGTCCAATTATTATGGTCGTTATCTAACATTAAGCGTTTCTGCTTCATTGAGGCCTATTGAAAGGAAAAAGCTTACAACGCTCAGTGATCACCAAATTTCTCTCATATTTTGCTTATCATAACCACTTAAAACTGTCAAAAAATCTAACCCAAAGTCCAATTATTATGGACGTTATATGACATTAAGTATTTCATAGGTATAGAGGCTGGCTATATGAAAGCAGAAACGCTTAATGTTAGATAACGTCCATAATAATTGGACTTTGGGTTTGACATTTTGACAGTTTTATGTGCTTATTAGGAGCAATATGAAAGAGAAATTTGGTGATCATTGATCATTGTTTTCCTACCTTAGGCCACGTTAAGCTTTTTCACGTTAAGCGTTTTAGAATGTCCCCTACAATAAGCTTCCTGGCTGCCGCTCGGATTAATAACCATTAATTAATTTCCTTGGCCAGTCTGTCTGTTAAGGTGGCTGCATAATAAACCGTCATCGCAGCATTCTGCATCGTAAAGGAGTGCAAACATTGTTGGCTAATATATTCCCAAATGTTCTGAACGTGAATTTTTCATGCTAATGTAACATTTAGCCAGTTGGACAGAATTTCATGCAGCAGATGGACACAGATGACCAAAATGCTGAAGGTCACAGAGTGATGGAGGCACCGATCCTCTCTGATCAAAGCTCTCCTGGTCCAGCCTGTCAGTCCAGGTGGACGTCCATGTCCTGGTAGGTCTGCAGGTGCTCCATCCTCTCTCCAGGTCCACATGATGATCAGAACTCTGGGAGGTTCTGTAGAACCACCCGCCACCCTTTTTTTTAGGTTTGCTTTCAAACTTTAAAAGCTGCAGAGCTGTTTCCCTGCACATAAGTAGTCTGTTGGTTTGTCGCATAAAATCCCAATAAAACAGTGAAGTTTAAATACGGCTGGATGATATGTCTTAAAAATAAAGTGTCACATCTTATTATACCAAATCTAATTAATCGATCATTTTCCCTCTTTTGTTTCACAAGAAGAAATTAAAGAACTTATTTTAAAAACTTGCTTTTATGTAAACTAAATCCAAGCTGTGAAACAAGATGGCCGCCCTGCTGTTGTAAACAATTAAAATATAACTAAATGTCGGACAATGTTAGTCATTTTGTAACATATCGGTCTGATAAGTAAAACTGGGCCGATATTAACCGATGTTTATTTCCATCTAGTTACTCTTATTATCTATGTTTAAAGATGGTGATTGGGGGGGGTATGTGGTTTTTGTTCGGTTATGTTAAAGTGACAGTGATGCATTGTGGGGGTTTTAAACAAAGCAGAGATAAAAATAAAAGAAAGTCTGTAAGTGAAAACTAAAACCCACATTATAAAATTAGAATAGTTTTCTGTCAGTACAAACCTTTACAAAATTTAACCATCACAGAAACGTAATTGTTTGTATAAATAAACACACATCAGTAAATATCGGTTATTGGACATAACAGCAATTTTAATATCAGAAATCAATATCGGCCCAGATCTTCGTGTCGGTTTCATCCCTAGTTTCATTTTATGGTGAAAGAAGTATATTTTGACAAAATGTTTTCCTAAACATATATTCAGCATGGCTGCTATTCTCTTCATGGAAGCCCGATGAGTGCATTGGCAAAATAAAATCCTGAATTTTCTGAAAATGAAATCGATTTATCGTCCAGCCCAAAGTTTAAGGTTACAACGTAACGACATGTGAGACAGTTAAGCGACTATAAGTACTCTTTCAAAGCGCCGTCATAATAGTTATGGATTAATTTTTCTGCCACTATTTTCTTCAGTTTATGATTTTTTTTAATCAGAATCTCCTTCAGTTAGGAGCCATGTAACCATTTGCTGGACTGAAATATTTTATAATCTGATTGAATTTGACTTTGGAAAGTGCCTTGAGATCAAATGTTTCAGGAATTGGCGCTATATAAATAAAATTTAATTGAACTGAAAAATTTAAATAACAAAAGACCAAGTTGGCGGCGTAGCAACGCCTCTCGCTCACAGGAAGAAGCTGATTGGGCGAACGTACCGGTTGTTTCCCTCCTTCAGGTGATGTGATCCTGTCGGCTGGAGCGAACGGCCTGCTAGCTGTGAGCAGCCCAACCAGCGGAGCAACGATCCGCGTCATCAGGGACCATAAAGGAGCGACGATAACCTCCATCCAGTGCGTGAAGGAACAGGTGAGCTACCTGCGTACCAGCCAAGCAGACTGCTGAGGAATCTGAAAATAAAAGAGAAAATTATAGTTTTATTTATGTTTACCTTTGCTGTGTTCACTACGTCCTACACACACGCATCCATATTGGAAACTAAACTCTGAGCTGCTCCTTGAACTCCAACTTTCTCCCCACCGTGATCGGTTTGCCTCTCTGGATGTTTTTCTTTCCTTTAAATTTAATATTCAGTCGATGTCCGGTTAATATTCATGCTAAACTGTCCTTCACTGCAATAACAGAACTTTAATTAATTAAAATCTTCTTTAAATGAGTGTATTTGGCCTTGATACGAGCAGGAAAATATTAATAATTAACATTATTTACCGATGGAATGAGTATCTTTACCCCTAAAATAAGAAAATTAGACATACTGCCCTTCAGGTAAGAAGATGGAGATGAGTTGTTCCTATTTTAAGTGGAAAAATCTTATTCCATTGGCAGATCATATTATTCACCTGCTCAAATCAAGGACAAATACACTAATTTCTGTTTTTTAAAACTTATATTTTAAAACTGTTTTTGCAGTGTGCAAGCTCAAATCCAGTCTGTTTTTTTAATCCACTTCATACAAAATATTCTGATAATACAGATTAAAAATCCAGATTAGATCAGGCACCAGCAGTGGAGTATAAAATGCATAATTATCACATCTGACATCTTACAGAATGTAAATATTATGCGTAGTTTTTTTTTTTTTTTTAAATACAAGACACTTGGAAATACTTTAAACTCAATAAATCACTGACTTTAATTTGTAGTTTTCTGTTCCAGGCGACATCTTTCTATTTAGAGTTAAACTGTACAAACATGAATGGAAACAAAAGCAGATTATTTTAGAGGTAATAATGTTCTAAATGTCGTGTTTTTAACTGTTTCGGTTACTTTATAACAGGATGTTTCTGGCTCCAGAGTTAATGTTTATAACTAAAATGAACTAAATCAATCATGTAAATATGTTTCACTCTCCATCCTCAGTGCAAGAAGTTTGGCCTGGAAGGAGATGAAATGTTTTTGGCCGCCGGCGCCGACAGACGGGTCAGCGTTTGGGCCACCGACTGGTCGAGGGAGAAGTGTGAGCTGCTGGACTGGCTGTCGTTTCCTGCCCCAGCCAAGATGGCGGTACTGCTTCATGTTTAAAGTTGATCTCAGGGGGTTTGGAGACGTCTTTGTGGACATCATTGGACAGACAGTTCAGTTTCCCTTTATAGGCTCTACAGGACAGAACAATAAACCCAGAGGCTTTAGGAAAGTAGTACAGGATTTCATCTCTCTGATTTTCTGTGAATCAAAGCAGTGACCGGGGAAATTTTACAGCATTTATGTTCTGAGATACTAATTATGAGCCAAAACTGCCCAGAAAGGGTTTGTGAGAGAAGCCAAGAAGCTGTTTGTGTGTCAGGTTTATTTACCAGATAACAGTGAAACCTTTGTCCTGATTAAAAAGGGATTTTATTTCTGCTTCAGAGTGTAACCGCTGTGAAATTAGCTCAAACTAAGTAGGGCTGTGCGATAAATTGATTTTATCTGTTCATTTGGATTTGCAACTCTTAAAGATTAAATTTATTTTTATTTTTTATTTTATTTTCGGCCATCGTTCTTCGCTGGGCTTCCATGAAACTTTTCATTCCTGAAAAGGGAAATTATTATAGTAGCAGCAGCAATGTTCAATATATGTTTAGGAAAATTTACTTTTCCTTTTTACCCAAAAACAAGGCACTTTAATTTATTAATTTACTTTTTTTAAGTTGTAGTGAAGTGAAGCCTGTTCCTAGATGTGTTATACAGGTAGCAGCAAACATTTTGTTATATTTTTTTTATTTATTACGGCGGGGCTGCCATCTTGTTTTCTGAACATGTTTTAAAGCTCATAATAAGTTGCACTTTGAATTCAGGCCAAATTCTCCATGAGATTGGTGAAAAAAAACTGTTATTTTTTTTTAGGAAACAAAAGGGAAGACAATTGATTACCAGTAAACGGGTTTAGTAAAAAAATAAATAATTGGAGATTTTACTTTTAAGCCATGTCTAAGGATGGGACCAGAATTCTGTACTTTTATCGGTACTAACCGAATCCCGTCGTTACTACCGGGTACCGATTCACTTAAAATCAAACGGTACAATGTTTCGGTACCTGAACGCATCACTGTGACACTGAGGGAGTGGAAGAGTGGCGGATTTTCCATGACGGACATGAACACATCATCTAACGCTTAACAGCAGCTACTGGTCTAGTCAAAGCCCGGCTGATAGAAAATAGATTATAGATTCGTCTCGCTTTAATGTTTGTGAGGCGAAGTTAAAGACCAGCGGCAGGAATACGTCTAACCTGAGGAAGCATCTGGTCTCTGCTGCTAATTTAGCTGATTTCTCGCTATAATTAACCACTTTTCACACCCATACAGAGACCTTTTTTCAAAAAAGTGACTAACGAAACATCTAGCGGCTTTCTACTGTTATTGGTGACTTCCTGTGAAAGTAACAATCGTTCTGCAGTTATTGTCTTTAGAGAGTTAAGCTGTTCTCCAAGCTTCTCTTAGCGCTGAATCCCAGACAGACAGCAGCTGCTGCCTCGTCCTGAAACTCACCTGCAGTCAGAGCAATGACAGCAGAGACTGTTCACTGTGTGCCTCTAATTGTTGTTTTGTAATGTTTTCAGTTTATATATTGAGAAATACATATGTTAAATTGAAAAACTTACAGATTTTATAAATAACCTGACATTTATTACTACATAAACACACAAAAGTACCAAAATCAGGTACGGTTAAGTAGCGGGTATCGGTTCAGGTAATCATCCATATTCATGTCACCCAGCCTTATAACTGAAAGGCTGCAGAGCTTTGAGCTGTAACTTGGATTGAAGCGTCTCTCGTTAAGAGCTGGGCTGAGCGAAGGAGTCTGCTTCTGCAAAACTTATTTAAAAAGTTTATTACTGGTGCAACTTTCCACCGAATTTGTGACTTTATTGATGTTATAGAGCAGAATCAGTCATGGAGTTTCTGCAGTGAAGCTTATTTCTTCTCTTTTCTGTCGTCCCCGGCGAAACGCCACAGTGGGAAACGCACATGAATTCCCATCCAGGCTAAAATAGGAGGAAAACGTTCCGGGTCACATAGTCGAAACACGCTGACAGTCTCTAGCTTTTCCCGACCCGACCCGGCGATGACAAGCGTTGCCCTGTCAGCTGCTGCAGCGTCAGGTTTCCTCCTTTCTGCACCAGTTTGTCCTGCATGCAGCTGTTGATGCAGCTGGTAAAGTTCCCTAAGAGCGCCAACAAACATTAGACAGCATGGAGAAACAACTTTACATAAATTTAACATCAACAGTGAATAATTAGGAGGCAGTTTTAGTACAGCTACATTTTTCATTATGGTTTGTCTCACAAAAATAATCTTTGTCATTTTTTAAGGTCAGATTTATTTCTATGGCAAGTTTTCAACAACTTGCGCTGCGCTTTACAAGCAAAATCACCCAGAAAGATAAAATGACAGTGAAGCAAGTATTTATTAGTAAAGCACAGTTCAGTACAAAGACGACGCAAAATGCTTTACGTGATTAAAACATAGGAACATAAAAACAGAATAAAAGCAAGTTGAAGTAAAATGTAGAAAAAGTGAAACAAAATAAAACATGGGAAAATGGAAAATAAGAGCAAATATTAATGATTTTAAAAACAGTTGGACTACAAAGTTGAACTAATCAGTAAAGCAGTTAAACTAGTTTAACAGACTCAGGACACCTCTGAATTATTTGAGAATTCAGACACGACATTATTCAGTGAATAAACTCTTGATTTCATCTGGCAGAGGGAAAGAACAGAGTAGCTCCTCGCCCTGGAGGCTCTGATGTGCCATCAGAGCGTTGAAGCTCGCCTCCTCATTACGACTTTATGAGCACAAGCGTCCAAGTTTATCGCTGAAAGGCGTTTGATCTGAATGCAGCATTTGTGTCGTGCCGCATGTTTTTTCTGTGCACCTTTCAAAATGCAAAGATTTTTTAAAGGGACACCACAATTTATCATTGTGTCATTTTTGTCACGTAAATAGAGGAGGAGAAAAACAATATCAGCCTCATATCGGGTATCAGACTGATATCAGTATCGGCTTTAAAAAACGGTCGAGGGAAATGGAAATGTTACAGCGAGGAAAGGCGTCATGTAGAGCAGGCGTGTCAAACTCATTTCTACACTGGGCCACTTTGGCATCATGGAGTCACTAAAAGGGCCGGTTGCTCCTGTATAGATGATACTTTTGATTTCATAATTTAATTTCAGTTCACATAAAGATAAAAAATTTACAGTAACATAAAAGTAGCACCTTAGGCCCAGTTTATACAGTTTATCTGCAAAAAATAGTTGATATCTGGGTGAGTTACACTTTAAACTCATCATTCTACACCACTTCTTCTCTTCTTGGACATTTCTGGGTTGTTTTAATGTTGTTAGAAAACTGACATCTAGTGGCAGGATGCTGTTACTACACCGTAAAAAAAAAAAAACAAAAAAAACACTTTAAAAGGATGTATGCCTCTACTTTATGACAAGATATGCATTTTTTTTTTGACACGTGTGATGTAGAGTGTGACCCCAATAGGCGATACCATAGCTAAGGGGGGCTATTTCTGAACTCAAGGACTTTAACCATATGTGTTGTTTTATGGACTTGATGTTGCAGGCTGACAGTTTGCCCCCCAGCCTGGCTGCTTTCTGCCCTGCTGATCACAGCCTGCTGGTCTACACCGGCTACGGAGTGGAGAAGGAGCTCTCTTTTTACAGCCTGGCTAAGAAACAAGTAACCCGGCTCATTTTTCTCTTACCTGCCGTGTCCCTCTCTCTGTCCTCGTGATTAAACCGTTCCTGTTTTCTTCACCTCAGATCATTAAAAAGGTCGCCCTGACCCACTGGGCCACCTGCCTCAGCCTGTCTCCCAGGACTCATCTCCTTGCTGTCGGCTCCAAAGGTGAGGTTGACGCTGGAACCCACAAACCAAAGTGGGGGGAAATGTGTCACACATTCTCACGCTGTGTCTGAACTCCCATCAGAGCGAGTGCTGAAGCTGATCCAGTCAAGCAGCGGGAGGTTTCAGGACTTCCTGCGCCACAGCGACTCGCTGCACGCGTGTCACTTCTCTCCCTCTGGGGCGCTCCTCTTCTCCGCAGCGTTTAACGAGGTTCTGCTGTGGGAGGTGCCGGGCCTCTGACCAGCGCATCTCGTCGTGTGGCACCGTCTGTTTTTTATGAATCTGATTTTTTTTTTACTGTACAGTTTTTAAAAAATAAAGCCTTGTCATAGAGGTTCTGCTGTGTGGTTTGGCAGTTTCTATGTTTGGGTCTCTTTGGTTTTCTGATGCATGTTTTGTCCTTCAGGACGGAGAAGAGACTTCCTGCTGCTGATTGTAGCTCTGATTAAAATAAAGTGCAGTTCAGTACAATCGATGACATTTCAGCAAATATGCTTGGAAAAGCTGAACACTTAGAGGCAGCTGGGTTTTTACTTTGATAAAAAATATTCTGTTCATAGGATTTTGTGCTGAATGTTCCTGCAGGAGTCCAAACATCCACTGGAAACGTTGTATTCTTGGATCTGAGTTGGACTGGCAGCTACCTGGAATTATCAGCCTGAGTTGGCTGTAAAGGTTGACGTAAAATATGTGAAATACTGAAATGCAGGATTCTAACTGCAGTCATTTATTTTTACACACAGCCTGGCAAATGTCCTCATGCTTTTTAAAGTTCTTCACACTATAAAGCACAAACTTGGATAAATTAATGAACCTTTATGTGAGAAACCTGCAGGAAAGTGATTAAAAAAAACGTCTTTCACAAATAAAATCTGAAAAGTTTGATGTGCACTCCTACTGGTTTCATTTTGATGCCCCTAAATAAAATTAATAATGCAAAAAGCCGTCCACAAGTCTGGGCTTTAACGAAAGAGCAGCAAGAAGAAACCTGTAGTAGATTAGCAGCCAGAAGGAGTCCATTCCCCCCTTAGGGAAGGTGGTTAGTGTCAGGCAAACACTGAACATTGTCACCATCCGCTGGGTGAAACATGGTAGTGGCAGCATCATGATGAGGGATGCTACGCAGACAGCTAGAGCTGCAGTGCAATGGAGGAACTCCATCCAGTCTGACTGAACTCCAGCTGTAGTTGCAAAGACTTAAAGGCTAAAACATTCAGTCTTTGGGTGCAAAGCGGGAACACACGCACCCGACACGCACCTCGTTTCTCTGGTTTTCCGTTTCACAACTAGCCACTACTTTTTGTTGCTTTATGACATAAAGTCCCGACAAAGTGCAGCAAAGTTTGTTGTAACGCAGCAGAAGGTGTGAAAACTTTAGTGAGGCTGATGTTCATCGTTGGGATCCAACAAGATGTTTATATTCAGTATTTATTGTTCATACAGATAAAAATACCACTTAGCAAAGACCTTATGAATAAAATGTAATTGTGACTCACATGTTGATTCAGCTCTTTTTTCAATCAATATTTTTGTAACTATAATTTTGAATCTTTTAATCAGGTGAATTTGTAGTTATGTTTTAATATTTGTGTGGTAAGAAGCTAAGACATTGTGGAAAATAACTTTGCTGTTGTTAAACGAACTGATGGAGTAATTAAAGTGTCCAAAATGATCACTAATGATGTTGTGACTACTGCCATCATCAACCTGAAAGGATAAATGACTCTAGAAATGAGCCTGGTTTCTTTAAGCAAAGATCTGTAATAAACCAAATTGTCAGTTTTATTTTCCACTTTCTCCTTTTAGACGGCTAACTGGGCATCTGTTGCCTAAATGCGGTGAAAAACCTAGGATTTTTGCATCAGCATTTTCCCTTCCAACTTCGTGCAACCTGGTCAAGTGCCGCAAACATCATTATCGCTGATTAATTTACACTTTGTATAGTAGGAAAAAGTAGGTTATCAGGGCTGTGATCTTTCTGTTGGCTTAACCCAGGTCCTCTAGGGTTGTGACCTAAGGCTGCGCGATTAATCCATTAATTACAATTTATTAAGACTTTATTTTTGGGAAATCGGGATTTCATTTTGCCAACGCACCCATTGAGCTGCCGTGAAGAGAACAGCAGCAATGCTGGAAATATATTTAGGAAAATATATTGTCAAAATATTATAAAGAGGAAACTTCTTTAACCACAATATAGGACACTTTAATTTATTCATTTACTTTTTAAATTAGTTTGAAGTGAAGCCTGTTCTCAGCTCATTGCGTAAAACCGTTAGAAACAAACAGTTTTATTTTCATTGTTTAAGCGGATCAGCTTTTGATGCTGATGTGCTAAAAAAAAAAGTTTTAGTATTTCTTTGTTAGCAAAAAAAAAAAAAAAGTTAACTTTACAAGACGCCCAATGTTTCTCAGTTTAATGCATGGGGGAGGCTGGGCTTTTTCTTATGAAAATACTACTTTATCCTCGCGATTTCACAACTTTGTTCTTGTAATATTCTAACTTTAGTCTCTTAAATGATCGACTTTCAACACAAGTCGTCACATTCAGCTTTAGAGGACACAGGTATTGTTTGGGTCACATGTGAAACGAAGGTGTTCACCCAGAGCTGCACGCAAACAGGTTTACAGATCACGCATAACACGTGAACTGATAGTGGCTCCAGCCTGAGGTGCAGTAAACGGTTCGTCCAGCAGGGGTCGCCGTTCTGCGCTCTCCGCTCCGTGACCCGGAACTGCATGAGTTTCACCTTGGCTGCGGCTCTGCGGGGAGGCGACACGTTTGGCTCCAGCTTGGTATCTTTGACGTTCAGATGAGAGATAAATGTCTGCGTAGCAGCGCGGCCCGGCTAGCTGTTCCCCTGAGAAAAAGGAAACATGAAGCAGGACGTCAGGATACTTTTACTGGGGGAACGTAAGTGTTTACCTGCTAGCTACGCGGCTAGCTAGCATTAGCCGGAGCAGCTAAGTAACTCACCAACTTACAGCCGAGCTAACTTTGGTGGTTCCGGAAAGTGCGTCGCATTTTTCCTCCGAAGCGGCTTTGCCTTTTCTAATAAAAATGTGTTTTTATCCGGATCTTGTTGTGTTGCGACCATTAATGTCCTAAAAACCAACCGAGTGTTTCACCTCCAAAAGTTTCAACTGACAGTTAAGCTAACGGTGTGCATCCCTGATGAATTTGTGTTAGAATTACTTAAAATCACAGACATGGCACATAAATCGTGCCCTATGGTGCAGATCGATCATAAAAAGGTGAAAGAGACGTTTTTAAATAATAAAAACGTTGGTTTTAGTTTCAGACAGCAGCTAAAAAGATGCCCTGACAGGTTTACAGCTGATTAAAGCAACAAACAATGAAAACATTTCTGTACCTACAGAAGACCAGAGGAGACTTTCATTTTTTTAAACTTAGAGTACAAGTTAAATGTTATCTAAAATGACTCTAGTCAAATGGTAGCTGTTTGGTCTTAACCTGGGATTTAATTTAGAAAATGATGTCGTCTGAACGACCACATTATAAAGTTATTTGCAAATTACTAGAAGCCAGGTTTAGGGTTTTCCAAAACATAAAATCTTTGAAGCCTTAATTTTTCACAGACGGTAATTTAAAACGGTGCAAATATGACGATCTGCTCTGTTTACTGTATAATAAGTTGACCTCTAAATGGCACAACGGACTCAGCAGATGGAAAATAACCAGGAGTGTTCTGATATACAACTTTTTCACCTCCGATACCATACCATAGCTTTGAATATCTGCCGAATTATACATACTTTAATTACTTATTTTGTAGCGTGTAATGTTAGAAAAAGGCTTGATCAAGTGAATTTACTCAGAGAACAATAATCAATATGAGAACTGACCCATTTGTTGGAATGTTCTACAATTGTATGAAATCAAAACATATATAAATCATAAAACCCTTAACGAAAGCTCAATAAGTCCAATAAAAACAAATAACTTTAAAGTGCAAATAACATTTCCTTTAGCTGCTATATGGTGGAAACAACTGAAGGTGTAGAAAAAAAAAACATTATCCATTGTCCAGCTGTGCAAAGTTAAGAGTCCACAGCTGCAATGTCTAAAGACATGAACATTGGTCTTAGTTTTTACTAAAACAACAGTATAAATCAAATTAACATTTAATAATGAGATCAAAAACATAGAATTAAGTAACTGAATTGATGAGGAGACAGTTTTGTCTACAAAGTAGTGGCGGTTCAGCATAATGAGGCGCTTAATTAAGTCATTATTCACCACCGACAGGCTGGTCATCAAGCACAATAAACTGGGCTTTTTCTTTTCCGTTATAGCAAAAGGCTTTTAGGCCGTCCTGTGAGAGTTTTTCACGTTTTGCAAAAGTTTCAGACATTTGTTGTTTGAAGTAGCCAGAGGTTTGTTTCTTCGCCTCCGTAGTTTTGTGAAAATCCTCTTTTTTTTTTTTTTTGTGATGCTGCTTCAAATACGATGAGGTTGTCGTATTAAACGGTGTTGTGCCACCTCGGGAAACTTAAGCCTGATAAGTTCTGCACTCAGATGTAACGTCTTCTTCAGACTTTAACAACAAGTACAGCCACACTGCCGATGTCGGAGATTTTAGATGCAGGCTCAAAGTCTCCCTGGAGAGAAATTTGCCTTGGATACAAGGATCAGCTGCATTGTACTACATATTCAATCACTAATAAAAGGCATCTCAGTAAAATATTACATTAAATATACAATACTAACAGCACTTCATAAATCACAGTTTGACTAAAAACAGTTTGGATATAATCCTGTAGTCGTTTTTTTGGCTGATATCTGACTTATTTCCGATAATTTCGGATCGGGACATCCCTAAAGATAACACAAGAACAACAAAGCTTGTGCAAAAACAGGAAGTCTCACTTTGACATAAACTGTAGCCGTGTTTCTGTGTTTGGTGCATTTTCTGGTTAAAATGTTTCTTCATCCAGTGAAATAACTAGAGAAGCTGCACCTGATGTTACTCAAGTAGATGTAAATCTCCTAGAAGTACAACTAGATGTCGCTTATTTACTGTATGGGACATATTACAACAGATCACCTCTCTTGTTTTTCACTTCAATTCTTTTTCACGTTTAGAAATAGGACAAAACTTGCAGGAAAATGAATGTTATTCACTAGAATAGGAAAAAAAAATCTCCCTAATAAGAAAAACTAACTTTCTTGGGATTGTAGACTCTCTCTTCGGCTCTGAGCCCCACAAATTTCTCTTATTTCCGTATTTGGGGCAGCTGGTAGCACTATTGCCTTGCAGCAAAAAGGTCTTTGGTTCGAAACCCCGGCCTGGGGTCATTCTGCACGGAGTTTGCATCTGTGTACGTGTGTGGGCTCTCTCCGGGTACTCCGGCTTCCTCCCACAGTCCGACAACATGACTTAGGTTAACCGCCGCCTCTCACCCAATGCATGCATAGATAGATAGATAGATAGATAGATAGATAGATAGATAGATGCTTCAACAATTAAATCTTCTAACAATATAAATCATCTCAACAAAATAAACAGAAATTGCTGCTCGATTAAAAGCTGATTTATTGACACGTTCACACATACAGTTCAGTAAGTGAACCAGCAGAAAAGACCAGAAGTGTGAAAAGATGCTCTATGCCTGCTGTAAGCGATCATAGACAACATTAATTAATAATAATTATCATTCATCCTTTGCATTTAACCCGAGGAGCAATCTGTGATCAACAGTGTTGCTCAGGGACCCAGAATGGCAGATTGAGTTTCAAACTGGCAACCTTTGAGGCCTCTCATTGCCTAACCAGTAGGCCGCCGCTTTCTTAGGATAAAGCCCCCGTCTTAATAAACCAACAGTGGAAACCCATCCAGCATTTTAAAAACCTAAATTATTACCGCTTTAATTTCTGTTATTAATAACTGCTGCAGTTTTATTCGTCTAATAGCTCAAGCTTTTTAAGTTTTAATGCATCCATGCTGTGACATGTGACATGTTTTAATGCAATGCCCCCCCCCCCCCCCACAGCCAAGGTGGGGAAGACGTCCCTCATCATGTCTCTGGTGGGAGAAGAGTTTCCTGAGCAGGTAGGACCGACCTGGATCGTTAATAATAAATAATAAACCTGCCGTTTGTTGAACTACAGGTAACCTCCAACAGGAGAGCTGTCGCTTTAGTTAACTGTTAAAATAAATCCTAAAAAAAAGACAGAGAGGTGAAATAGTGCTGCATGTTTGACAGTTTTGGTTTTTAGATGAGATTTTTTACCAGTTTGTTCTGATTTATAATCTCTTTGTGGAGCGGCTTAAAATCTGAAGCTTTTGTTAATTTGGGAATCTGATTTGTGTTAAAATAAGACTGCTTTGTTCTTTTGTTGCAGCATACAGGCTGCTTTACAATAACTTCAGCTTATTTTATTTTATAATCAGTTCTTCCCATGCTAGAAAAGTTAGCATTAAATTGTTTTTAGAGACTTAATTAGTTTGACTCCACATTTGCCTTCTTTCCTCCGTGAGATAATTATTCAAGGGACTCTGATTGGTTGACTTTTTAATTTCATAAACGTGAAAAATTTTTAGTATCGGCAGATTTCTATCCGTCTACCCATCATCAGTCTCCTTGCAGCTTGATTTCATATTTAAAACTTGATCTCTGTGGGAAAATTCCCGCTGAATTTCTTTAAAATGTTCAGGAACCCAGTTAGTGGTTCTCACAGAGTGATTATTTATGTTCTGCAGGTTCCACCCAGAGCCGAGGAAATCACCATCCCTGCTGACGTGACTCCAGAGAAGGTCCCCACCCACATCGTGGACTACTCCGGTATTACAGCGGCAACACGCGGCAGTTAAAATCTGATCTTCTGAATATCTGGATTTGAAGTTTAGTTTGGTTTTCCTTTGTTCCCGTCAGAAAAGGAGCAAAGTGACGAAGTCCTGAGAGACGAGATCATCAAGGTAGATCCGCCACCAACACGTCCAGCGTGTTTAAATGGACCCGGGGTTCTGCTGGGTGTAAATCTGCAGCAGTTTACGCTTCGTTAAAATCTTATCTCAGCCTGATGAATAAAACGGATCGACCTCATGTGGGTTAGAATCCGTCTGCAGGAGGATTTCTTCCCATCGGCTCGTCAGGTTACTAAAAGCTCAAACTTGATAGAAAAAAATACTCGAAACCATTTCTGGATACCCTGTCAACGTTTTTCTAGTTAAGAGAATAAAATATGGTTACTTTGTTATTTATGGCAAAACCAACAAGTAGGAGACAATTCAGTATTCGGTTGAAAAAAAAATATATAATTTAAAAGTGTTGCTTCTTTGTTTGGCAAAGCAGTAGATCAGAAACACTCAGTATTAATGTTAACATCCTTTGTGGAAGTATGTACCATTGATTCAGTCGTACTATTGTTTTATTTACCGTAGTTTTCAGACCATAAGGCGCACTAAATATTCCTCAAAGTGTGTAATATCACTCCTCCATGTCCACATCTCTCTATCGTCTCTATCAGGAGGACAGAGTAGCTGGACTACACTGCCCTGTTTCTAACATAAAATAAACTTTTATATTGAATTAACTTACTAGGTTTATTGTTGCTAGTGCGTACTCCAGGCTGCCTTACATGAATGAACTTCTAGTTTAGACATTACAGTCAGGCAGTCTGGTAGACAGCTCAGGGGTCCTCAGGTAGTGACACAGTGTACCGTAATGCTCCTAATATCCATTGAGAGGAGCGGCTTCTTTGCTAACCAGAGTCATACTTACACATATTAACAGATTTCTGAGCGCATTGTACCACATAGAATCAGTCAGTAAACACAACGGTGATAATAGATAAGACACACCGTCAATTTTTGAGAAGATTTAAGGATTTTAAATTGGCCTTATAGTCTGAAAAATACAGTAATTCTTATTTATTTTTTTTTATTCCTTGGTCATGACACTCCTCAGAATGCTCACTGGCGCCACCCAGTGGCAGCCCACTGCTCCCAGAGGGATGGGATAAATGAAAAATAAATTATTATTATTATTATCAAAGTATCCTTGAAAACAGGGAAGTTCAGTTGTTGTCTAAAACTTGTTTTCAGTGAGGGTTTTAAAGTCTTAGGACCCGGATGTGAAAGCACTGCAGGAGCGCTCCACAACCAAAAAGCACCTACATATATTACATTTACAAATTATTATGTTATTAAATTCAGAGAGTTGCAGCACGGTTCTCCTGCAGGACCTGATCTGTTCTGGGTCCAGATTTAACACGTTTTCATCCAACTACCACGAAACTTATGAAGCAGCAATAATCTGGAGTCAGGCACACTGCCCTGTTGCACCTCGTGTGTAATATTTTTAAAACTTTATTCTTGTTTAGTATTTTTCTTAATGCTTAGTTTGTTGTTGTGCACGTGTTCAACAACAATAAAGACTTTAAATCGAATGCATCAGATATTCCTGTAAATGCTGCAGAAACCCCAGCAGACGTCTTAAGCCTCACGCGTCGCCCTAATCTCACCAGTAAAGGTTGTTTGGAGCCTTTTGTGTAATTTCTGGTCTGAACTTTGTCGTCTTGCTCTGCCCAACCCCTCACAGGCTAATGTGGTGTGTGTGGTGTACGACGTCACCAACGAGGACACCATAGAAAAGGTAACAGCTGAATATTCAGTTAACAACGACCAGCATTGACGGTGCTGCGTGTAACTTTGGGTGTAAAATGCTGTTTAGATTCACCGTCTCTTGTTTTTCAGATCAAAACCAAGTGGATTCCTCTGGTCAATGGAGATGCAGAGAAAGGAAACAAGTATGGAGCATTTCTTAATCAACTTTGTTCTGGTAAACGGTGTTTGCTAGCGGCATGAACACTTTCGGGACGCGGTGGGACGTCCCGGCTGCTACGCATGACTACGGGTCACAGCACCTTTTATTAGAGTAAAAGACGAAGACGGACATGATTTATGGCCGTTTCCGAGGACGGGGCCTCCTGTACATCCTGTTTATTGTAACAGGCGAGGTGGAGTCTGAAGGTACAAATAGAGGGAATCGTTGTTGCTAATTTAAACATAGCCACGTTCTATGCTTATAAAAAAAAACGTTTAATCATGGTAAAATAAGGTTATATACACCAAGCCTCCATCTTGATAATGTTTTGACGGTCTTTTTTTGAGCCGAAAGATAATTCGCTCTCAGGCACAATTAGCAGTTATAAACAGACGTGGCGCCACCTAGTTACAGTATCTGAGCAAAACTATCATAATTAATAAATTATGATTTGCTTAATTAATAAATCAAAATTAAATTATGCAGGACTGAGCCTGACTCTCTGCAACGCCTCGCAGTAACGCAGCAGCATGGCGTGATGAAGACCAACGTTATTACCGTATTTTCTGGACTATAAGTCGCACCAGCCATAAAATGCATTATAAAGAAGGAAAAAACATATATAAGTCGCACTGGAGTATAAGTCGCATTTTTGGGGGAACTTTATTTGATAATATACAACATCAAGAACAGACATGTCATCTTGAAAGGCAATCTTAAATAAAAATAGAACGGAGGCAACAACAGGCTGAATAATTGTACGGTTAGCTTACGCTACATGACACAACTGAGAACGTGCCTGGTACGTTAACCTAACATATTAAAACCTAATCAGATAACTATAGCATAAATAACATGCGAAGAAGTTAACCAAAGCGCCTGTGTCACTCCAAATAACTAAAATCCAGTGAAATCTTCATCCTCAGTGTCATTTTCAAATAACTCTGTTAACTCCAGAGGTAGAAGATGCGTTACTTCTGCTTCTACGTTGCTTACGTCTGATTCAACGCAGGCCTAGAGCGCCCTCTGGCGGTTTGGTGTGAAAATAACAGGTGTAACGATATACCGGTAAAAATGTGTAATAATTTCACACATAAGTCGCTCCAGAGTATAAGTCGCACCCCCGGCCAAACTATGAAAAAAAACTGCGACTTATAGTCCGGAAAATACGGTAATTAAATTAAACGATTTACAGCAACTTTAAGAGCCTCATATCAGAACATTTACTCACGTCGGTCAACTCTGCGCAACGACCCGTTACGCTAAAAGTTATGGCTAAATTAGACCGCTAGCGTAGCGGTGCTACGTGCTAAGCTAATGTGCTAAGCTAACAGTATGACGCGGATGCTTCAGAGCAACTTATAGCTCATGTGAATCAGTGAAGTTGTAACAGAGCTGTAAGCTAGCGCTAGCTGCTATTAGCTTCACAGACAGCCCAGTAACAGGTTCTGTCTCAGTCTGGTTCCTTAGAGCAGCACCACGCAACGCTCTGCTGCGTGAATGCAGTCTAAAACAGAGAAACAACATACATGTTCAGTCTTTGTTGTCTATAAGTTAATGTTTAAGTTAATTTTTAAGTGCTACACGAGCAGGATAGTTTTCACGAGCCTACACCGCCCTCTGGTGGCTGCAAATGGTAATGTTTACTCCTTGGTTCATGCTGGTTAATATGAATTGCCATTTAAAGTTGATATATTAGTCGTACCTGAATATAAGTGGCAGGATGAGCCAAACTATGAAGAAAAGTGTGACTTATAGTGTGAAAAATACGGTAATAGTCGCAATAACAGAAGCTTGTTCTGTCAGGGTGCCCATCATCCTGGTGGGGAATAAGTCTGACCTGCGCAGCGGCAGCTCCATGGAGACCATCCTTCCCATCATGAACCAGTTCTCTGAGATTGAGACGTGCGTCGAGGTGAGGCTCCATCTTCTCCTCGCTCCGCGCTGCATGGTTCGATATCCTGGATTAACCTTAAATGTTTGAGGCCAAACCTTTTCCGCTCTGTCTCTCCGGTTCTCTCTAAGTGTTCTGCAAAGAACCTGAAGAACATTTCTGAGCTGTTCTACTACGCACAGAAGGCCGTTCTCCACCCCACCGCTCCTCTTTACGACCCCGAGGACAAACAGGTGAGCAGTTTTTACATCTGTTGCACCTGCGTGTCTTCAGCTTTGGTTTTAATAGAACTATTTAGTTGTAAATGCAGAACCTTAAACATCTACGAGTGGCAGGCGTTAACGACCCGTTCTTCTCTGCAGCTGAAACCAGCGTGCGTTCGAGCTCTGAGCCGAATCTTCTACATTTCCGACCAGGACAACGACCGGATCCTCAGCGATGCCGAGCTCAACAGCTTCCAGGTTCCACACTAATTCCCCCCCCCACCTTCTCTCCCCGCCTCCGGTTCTGTGCCAGCGTGAAAAAGATTTGATGTTTTCCTGTTTTTAGAAATCCTGTTTTGGGAATCCTTTGGCGCCACAAGCGCTGGAGGATGTGAAGACGGTGGTGTGGAAGAACACCAGCGACGGGGTGCAGGACAACGGCCTGACCCTGAACGGTAGGCGGCGCTGCTCGATGGATTTTTGTCTGGAGGCCGCGTTTTCAACCCGTCTGCTGATGTTCTGCTTTTCTTTCAGGTTTCCTGTTTCTGAACACCTTATTCATCCAAAGGGGCCGACATGAGACCACGTGGACGATCCTCAGGAAGTTTGGATACGACGACAACCTGGAGCTGACTGATGATTACCTGTACCCTGAGTTAGTGCTGTCAACGCATCGCTTATTATTATTATTATTATCTTTTTAAGATTATGTGGAACCAGTGGCCTTTATTGAAAGCAATCAGACAGGAAATAGGTGGGGGAGGGGGGGGGATGACGTGCAAGGCAAGGCAATTTTATTTATATAGCACAATTCAGTACAGAGACAATGCAAAGTGCTTTACATGATTAAAATATAGGAAAATAAAACGGAATAAAAGCAAGTAGGAATAAAATGTAGAAATAAAAAAGAACAGTTTAACTAGAACAGTCAAAGGCAATCCTAAACTAATGTGTTTTTAATCTTTATTTAAAGGAACTCAGGCTTTCTGCACTTTTACAGTTTTCTCAAAGTTTGTTCCAGATAAACATAGGAAGCAGTCGGGACCCTTATCCTCGTTTCAGACTGCATTTATTTTATTTTACATATAAAAACCTATGAAAGGTTGTTTTTTTAACTAACTTTTTATTGAGTGCGTTTCTAAATTTTTATACATCCGCCAAAACCATTTCTCAACTAGTCTTAACACAGTTATCCAAATTAAATTCACTACAGTACACACATGAGCTAGATGACAACTATACTTTTGGTAATTTTAACATTTTATTCTAACTCGCATAACCTCGTGAGAAAAAAAGAAATCCCAATCAATTCCTTTCTTCACTTCTTCCTTATTCATAGATGTATCTACATTTGTCCACTTCCATACAAACACAGTCATATTTTTATTTTATTTTAACAAAAGGAGAGGAAAGAAAAGCACCCTAAGAAAAAAAAACAATAAAGATTAAAGAAAGCTTTAAATATGTGACACTAAGAGATTCTTGACCGTAATTTTCTCACATGCTAAATTCTCTCCACGAGGGGAACAAGATGTTTTCCAATGTAGCCTAAATATCTCCTCCGTCTCTTTTTCCCATTGTACTTTTATAAATAATGTGTTGCTTTATGGAAGATGTTTTAAAGGAACATAGCCAGTGCCAAAAAGACCAGAATCCAGTTGGTTATGATAAAATAAGACCGTATACTCCAAGCGTCCGTCCAAAAAGTGTTTTGATGGTCATTTCTCAGCCTAAATGGAACGTCAGCACTGAGCGCGATGAGCTGACATGAACAGGTGGCGTCATCTACTGGCAGTACTGCAGAACTGTTAGAAACGGTCGCCATTGACGCAGCTACTAAATAAATCCCCGCCGAGTTTTATCCGTCTTGGAATAAAATATCTTTTTATGGCTTTTCACATTTCATCTTGGACCTTTTTTTTCCCCCTTAAGAGACAAAATTAACTAATTCTACGGCAGCAGGACGTGATCTTTCAGAAAATCAATGAACGCAAACCAGAGTTACTGCCGTATAAATTAAAAAATGTCAAATAACGCGATTATGTAATAATATAAGGCTTCTAGAAAAGTATGAAAAATAAGAGCATTACCACGTCTTATCCCTATGCCATCATATAAAACTTGCAGCCACATTTTCATTCATCCGTTTCCACGTTTCTATGGTAAAAATTGCCATAAAATGAATTTTAAAAGCTGTTTTGTGGTATTTAGCTATTCCTCTGGTCCTCTGGCTGTTTTTCTGTTGTCTTGCTCGTAGTTTTCAGCTTGAAATGTTTTTTTTCGTCTGTTTCCAGACTCAGAGTCCCCGCCGGCTGCAGCACAGAGATCAACCAGCTCGGCCACCAGTTCCTGCAGCGGTTGTTTGACAAGTACGACGAAGTGAGTGACAGCCTGGGCCCCGTCAGTAAAATGTCATAAAGGTTCGTCCTGTCTCACCAGGCTGGCCTGTGTTTCCGTCTCAGGATAAGGACTCGGCTCTGTCCCCGGCGGAGCTGAAGAACCTGTTCTGCGTGTGTCCTTACATGCCGTGGAGCGCCGACGTCTTCCTGACGGTGCCCACCACAGAGCAGGGCTACATCTCTAATCAGGGCTACCACTGCCAGTGGATGTAAGTAACGTTTACCCTGAGAGAAGCTCAGCGTCGGCCATGCTTGTCACTCACTCACACGCCGGCCCTTTTGCATGCAGGCTTTCTGCGTACCTGGACGTGCACCGCTGCCTGGAGCACCTTGGATACCTGGGCTACCCGATCCTGACCGAACAAGCGTCTCAGACTGCTGCCATCACAGGTGTGTGAGCATCGCTTTGCCTGCAGACGGTCCTGGTCTGGAGCTTCCATGTTAGAAAGGCCGGTTTCTCAGTCATTCTTAAGCATTGGGGGGATTTCCTGTGTTTATCACATTCACTGCACCCCTGATAGGTTTTATTTAAGTGTGTTTGTTCCTTTTTTTCCACGATATCAACACCAAAACACACCTGTGGATAAATAGCCCAGCACTGGGTGCAATTAGCAGAAATAAACAGACATGGCGCCATCTAGTGACAGTATCACAGAACTATCATAATGTCTGCTTGCTTAATTAATAAATCAATTATAAATAATGGTGGACTCAGCCTGACTCTCTGCAACGCCTCTCAGTAAAGCCGCAGCTCGGCGTGATGAAGACCAAAGTTATTAATTAAATAAACCGATCTACAGCAACTTTAAGAGCCTCATATCAGAACGTTTACTCACGTCAGTCAACTCTGCGTCACATCTGAGCCTCGGCAGGTTCAGCGTCTGATTCAGTGAACACCAACGTTCAGACTGGATTCCCAGAGACATTCCAGGCTTTTCGCTCCAGGAATCATATTTTTTAGCACTTTTTTTTCACTGGATCTTGGACCTTTCTTCATTGTTTCATTGGGAGAAGCTAATAGCCATTAGCTGCTTCCTTGTTTTATCCCTTGTTGAGCATGCTAGGTGCGTACTTCCTCTGTTATTAAAAATAAACACTAAAGGCTTTATTTACTAACAGATTGAGCAAAACCAAAGCATAAAACACCAAAATAAGAACTAATACTCCAGCAGGAGTTCATAATCTTTCATAAAAACTTATATATTAAGTAGAAAAGAAAGTCAATTAACGTGGCTATACACTTTTAAACGTCACCTCGTTTAACTATAAAAGGTTTTCCCAGAAGTCGAAGTTGAAGGTATTAGCTTTATATTCTGGGTCTTCACTTTCTTGCCCCTTTATTAAGCTGACTTCTCTGTTTAGCATTTCCTGAATCAGACTTTGTGCTTCCTCAGTTGTTCTTGAACAAACTTTCAGCTTGTCACGGTCTGCACAGTTTTTGTTCTGTTTTAGCATTTCAGTATCTTTAGATTGTTTCACTCCTTGTTTGATATCTCAGTCTTTTCTTAGTTATCTTGGTTCATTCCAGGCTTTTCCCTCTTTGAATCATATTGTTGCCGTTTTTTCACTGGATCTTGGACCTTTCTGCATTGTTTCACTGGGAGATGCTAATAGCCGTTAGCTGCTTCCTTGTTTTAACCCCTGCTGAGCATGCTCAGTGCGTACTTCCTCTGTTATTAAAAATATACACTAAAGGCTTTATTTACTAACAAACTGAGCAAAAACAAAGCGTAAAACACCAAAATAACGACTAATACGCCAGCAGGACGTGATAATCTTTAATAAAACACTTTGTATGAAGTGTTGGAATTATCTTCATGACAAATAATGAACCAACATGCTTGTATAATATGTGCCGCCCTAATTATAGAAGTTGTAGAAATAGATTTGCTGTTCATTTGTCCAACATGCAGTGACTCGGGACAAAGCGGTGGATTTGGAAAAGCGTCAAACTCAGAGGTCCGTGTTTCTCTGCAAGGTGATCGGACCGCGAGGGACCGGCAAGAGCGCCTTCCTGCAGTCGTTTGTGGGCCGCGGCGTTGTGGTACGACCCGCCGGCCGGTCTGGAGCTCAGAGGAAGTGTGAGAAATGGTGCCGTCTCTGTTGAAACGTGATGGCTGCTTGTTTTTCTCCTCATCAGACTAAAGGGAATCCCAGCAGTGCCTTCTCGTCGTTTGTCGTAAACAGAGTTCAAGTCGGCAACCAGGAGAAATACCTGATTGTAAGTATGCCGATGGTGATGCCGACCCTTAACCTCTGACTGACGCCTGATTGGCCCTCACCTCTGTGCAGCTGAACGAGGTCGACGTGGAGACGGAGTTCCTGAAGGCGTCAGACGCTTCCTGCGACGTCGCCTGTCTCATGTACGACTCCAGCGACCCCCATTCCTTCGACTACTGTGCCAGTATATACAAGGTTAGCGGCAAAGTCATTTAATCAATATAACCAGCTAAATATTCAATTTATGTTCAATTTATTGAACACTGATATATTAATAGGAAAATAAAGTGTATTTGGTTCAAAGCATTTAACGTATCACAAAAACCAAAAATGTCCCAAATGTCTGATTTTTAGGGACGAAGGCGCTTCTAAAACCCACTGATCTCTATTTATTCACTGGATGCTGATTGGCCGTATATAATACACGCCGCTGTGAAGCCACCAGCCGCCATATTGGTACTCCCTATTTTCCTCTAGTAACTAGGGAATATGTGCGCTACAGCATCGAATAACGATGATTTTCTCATGTTCAGGGGGGGCTTAAAACTTTTAAAATGTCAAATTTCATATACTTTTATGTTATGTTCTAAAAATATCAAGTACTGAGAAAGTCATGCTCTGAAATATTTAGCATGTTATAAATAGCAATATACAAAAACACACACACACACACACACACACACATTAGGTGCTGAAATATTTGACATGTTATTTATATTATATATATATATATATATATATATATATATATATATATAATATAAATAACATGTCAAATATTTCAGCACTTAATTTCCTAGTAGTTGATAGTGTTAGAACATCCACTGACTGTAGAATTACCTGTGAAACGTTTTCACTCAGCCAGAAAACTGCTTGTTGTTGCAACCAAATCCTGTGGCATTCTGGGAGAGTAGGGAGTAGCAAGATGGCGGCCAGTGACTTCAGCACTCCAGTGAATAAATAGAGATCAGTGTCACTACCCGATCCGTACCATCAGCTCATTTGCGCAAGCGCGAAGTGAATAACTTCCGGGTCGCCAAAATAATAATGTAATTATGGTGCTTAAAATACTTATTTCTATAGTTAAATCATTAAATAATGCTAAACTATATTGTAAATAAAATAGTGAAGACTTTTCTGAAAGAAACTGATACGTTTTACATTCTCTCCATTGTATTGCTTAATGTCATCATCAGATGTGCTCAGAAGTCCGGGAAGATATCATTGCATAACGTTTATTTGTATTGTCTGAATGCAATCTGTTAGTTTTATTGCTTGTTCAAACAGGACTGGAAAAAAATATTTCATCCAAATTATACGGGGAATTTTGTATAATAAATAAATAAATCTTGTTCTGAACATTTATTTTACTAGAAAGTTAAAATTATCGATTGAGTTTTTAGCGCCCTCTGGTGTACACATCATAAACTAGAGAAGACCTCTATCCGCATTGTTTTTTTTTTTTTTTTTTACAAAAACGAACAGAACAGGGAATAGAACAAAGAACACACACAAAGCGAAGGCAAACCTTATTAAAATACATTTATTAAGCGCAAAATACGAACATATGCAAATCAAATAAATGATTAAAAAAACTTCAAACTTCAAAAAAATTCTAAATCAAATACGTTTCTGTACTCCTATATGTGATTATAGCTGGGGGTTTAAGTACTTTAAGAAATGGTTTATATATTTTTATTCCCTAACCACAACTAGGAAACATTTTTGCTATTAAAAAACAATGTATTTTTTATGTATTTCTGTTGTTTAATTTTTAGAATATGCAATATAGCTGCAAATATAAAGATATACAAAAAGAAATCCCTGCCTCGAAAAAATACAAAAGAATAAAAAAGTAAGCAAAAACGAAATATTTCCTACCGGAAGTTATTCTGTTCGCGCACGCACAAATGAGCTGATGGTACGGATCGGGTAGTGACAATCAGTGCTAAAATGCTGTCGGCCGTTCCACAAATTCGTCTCACTTCCTCGCTGTGAACAGTAATGGCGCCCCCTAGGGGTTGGGAGGTATATTGATGTTGAAAGCCAGAATATCGATATTAAACATTTTTAAAAACATTGATATTAATCTTTTTATTGATTTTTATGCACAGCCCCACTAAAGTTTCTCCATGTCTTCAACACGCAGCAACATTACATGGACAGCAACATCCCGTGTGTGCTGGTTGCCTCCAAGGTGGACCTCCCTGAAGCCAAGCAGTTCCACGGCATGACTCCTGCAGAGTTCTGCTACAAACACCGACTCCCTCCGCCGCTGCCTTTCTCCAGCCTGCAGCCCGACTCCAGCAGCAGGAACATCTACAGCAGGCTGGCCTGGGCGGCCATGTTCCCGTACGTGTCTGTAGACTCGGTGGAAGCATAGACATAATATAAGAGTAGACGCGTCATTGGGCGGGTTCTGCCTATGCTGAGATGCGTCAGAGCATCCGCCATCTTTAATGTGGCAAATCTGCAGTTACTCAGTCACGTAAACAGCATCAGAGGGACTTTAATCTCTGAATATACTTTGTATTCGTAGTATTTTTGTTTTTGTAATATTACAAGTTTATTTTCGTATCCCTTTAGCTTCATTCTCCTGAGTTTATTCTTCTAAAGAATATTTAAAATAATCTAACCTGGCCCTATTACTCCAGGAGTGAAATAATTCTGCAAACTGTGATTATTCTGTAAATGTTCCCTCTTAATTCTCATAATATGATGTTTTTATCATAACATTATCACTTTCGTGTTTTGTTTTTTTTTTTTTTACTTTATTGACCTAGGATTTTTTCTCTCATATTGTTCATTTTACCTCTTTAATACTCCCCCAAAAAGTCTGTTCCTAAAGGTTCACATGTGACACGGTTTTATGAAATAATGAAGACCACAATGTTTAGATTTAACAAATTGATCCTTATATTCATAACACATACACACACATATATGCATTATATATATATACATTATATATATATATATATATATATATATATATATATATATATATATATATATATATAGATATATATAGATATAGATATATAGATATATATAGATATAGAAGGCAGATACAAGTAGTGAAATCAGTCAGAATACATTTCCATGCAGCACAGGAATGAGGCATCTTCTCTGATCCACGTTCAAAATAACAGAACTCAACTTCTTTCTGCCACATACAATATGGCGGTTATGTTGACGTGCGATCCTGCGCCCTATGACGCGTCTACGTATATGATGTCTGTGGGTGGAAGACGCTCGCTGGGCCGGGCTTTTGTCTGAAGGTCTGTCCTCTTTCTGTTGCAGCCACCTGAACGGCTCCGACATGAGCAGCACCTCCTTCTGGCTGAGGGTGGCGCTGGGCTCGGCCGTGGTCGCCGTTCTGGGTTTTGCCGTCTACAGAGCCGTGGCCAGGCTAAAATGACCCGCGCCGGATTTTACTTTCTTTTTTAAACGCGATGCTTCATCCGTCATGACCAGAACCACTGAACTCTGAACTGGACCCTCATCCCCTCTAGTTTCTTCATCCTCCAGGAAGCTGTCCGCCTTTCTGTCCCGATCTGGTGACCGTGTTGTTCCCTCTGCCGCCGTGCCCCGCTTCGTTTGCCTTACGCTCGACCCGGCCCGCTGGAGCCGGCCCGGAGAGCAGCTCCTGCTGTCCAGAAAGGTGCTTTATCACGACGAGGCGCCGCGGGAAGACGGGCTCGACTCTCCTGCTCGCCCGGCGGACTATCCGCTGAAGGTTAGAGACGATGCTCTGCATGCACGCAGTTGAAAATGATGCCAAATCAAGCAGAACCAGAGAGAGGAGATCCAGACCAGCTGCTAGCAGAACCGCTTCCTGGACTTTTCTCACCGAGACGCCCCTAAAAGGAGACTGATTGCCAAATGTGACATTGTTCCCCCTCAGCACCATTTTCTGTTAATGTTCAGAGCAGCTCCTCCTGTGATGGAAGGCTGCGTCGCTGCATGAAGGTTTTAATAATGTTTGCTGTAAAACTCAGAGACGAAGCCAAGTGAACGCCGAATGCTGTGATGTTGAAGGAAAACACGATTTGGTTGTTTTTTTATGTGCCTCCAGTTTCCTGCTTCCTCTGCTCGTCCGTAAAGTTGCAGCGGCGCGACTGAAGCGGACTTTTCCTTTCCAGAACCTGCAGTCAGGGCGTGATGTGTGGCGAGGCTGAGACCCGGTCGGTTCCCGCTGGAAACGTTTCTCTTGACTTTTCAAACACTTTTCTTACTGAGACTGAACTGATTTTGATGCTTAATAAAAGAGCCAGACTGAGTGGAAGCTTCTGACCAGAGGTCTGTTGTGGTCGTCTTCTGCTCTCTCCTTCCAGAACCATAAAGCTCACGTTATCCAGCAGGTCTTAGTCCAGCTCAGCGGCTGGAGCAGCAGGTTCTCATCATGGAGCCGATACATTTCATCTGTCGGGTCAAAACGGACCAACGTCTCTTTTTCCGCCTTATTTATCTACGCTACGATTAATCAAAGTATGCAAACTTGCTCCTTCGCCCCGATAATGGAGGTCAGGCGCTCAGCGTGGTTCTGTGACGGTCAGTGCCTGTGCAGCAGTTCAGCAATACCCTGATGAGCTTAGCAGATATTTAAATTCAATTCAATTTTATTTATATAGCGCCAATTCATGAAACACGTCACCTTCAAGTCTCTTTCTAAAGTCAGACTCCATCAGATCCTCCAGGTTGGTGAGAAAGTTTCCTCTCTAAGGAAACCCAGCAGGTTGCATCAAGTCTCTCCAAGCAGCATTCACTCCTCCTGAAAGAGCGTAGAGCCACAGTGGACAGTCGTCTGCATTGTTGATGGCTTTGCAGCAATCCCTCATACTCAGCATGCATGAAGCGACAGTGGAGAGGAAAACTCCCCTTTAACAGGGAGGAGAACCTCCAGCAGAACCAGAACCAGGCTCAGTGTGAACGCTCATCTGCCTCCACCCACTGGGGCTTAGAGAAGACAGAGCAGAGACACAGAAAGCACAGAAGCTCACATTGACCCAGGAGTACTTTCTATGTTAGAGAAGACAGAGCAGAGACACAGAAAGCACAGAAGCTCACATTGACCCAGGAGTACTTTCTATGTTAGAGAAGACAGAGCAGAGACACAGAAAGCTCAGAAACTCACATTGACCCAGGAGTACTTTCTATGGTAGAGAAGACAGAGCAGAGACACAGAAAGCTCAGAAGCTCACATTGACCCAGGAGTACTTTCTACATCAGGTTGACACGGCTACGTTCTTTCCTGCGTCGTTACAGCAAGTGTAATATACCAAACTTTAGTCACATTGTTCATTTCCAATCTCATTTACGTGCAGATTTCTGATTTCAGAGAATATCCTAGTTTTAATGACAAATTAATGCCTTTAATCGTGGAAAATTATTTGTTTTTTTGTCAAATATTTACAACTTTTCAACATCAGAGAACATCCAAGTTTTGTCTTGTCAAATATGTAAAATTAATGTTTCCTTGTGGAAATTCACTCCTCCGTCGCCAACAATTAATTTTTTTAATGTCTAATGGGCCTGATTTTAAAAGAAAATAATGATTACGAGTATAAAGTCAGTCGTTTGCACAATTGTTTCAAATACCTGATAATAATTTGATGCTGATGTGCTAAAAAGATTCAGGGTTTCCTGATACCGATAACAAAGTCCACCTCTGCAAGACGCTCAACATTCCTCGTTTTAATACGGGACGACGACTGCTTTGTTGTGAGTTCTCATAAAATTACTACTTTATTCTGGTAATTTAGGGGTCGGCAATCTGTGGCACCAGCGGAGGCTCGTTCTCTGGAGGCACGAATAGACCGTCTCCATCAGTCTGGGTCTGATGGCAGCCAGGAGAACTGGGCTGGTCTGACTGTGCCAAGTCTAAAGTTCGGTGGTGTGGGTTCTGGTGTGGGAGCATGGAGTCCAAAATCTCAAGCAGACCAAGAGATTTTGGACTCCATGCTCCCAAACTTTGTGGACTTTGGAGACAGAGCCAGGCCTTCAGGTCCAACATCAGTGTCTGACCTCAGCAATGAGCTTCTGGAAGAATCGTCAAAGGTTCCCATAAATGCTCCTGAACCTTTCGGACTGCCTTCCCAGTAAGGCTGGGCGATATGGATTAAAAAATAAATCTCCGATTTTATCATACCAAATCCGATTAATCGATTTTTTTCCTCCTTTTTGTTTCATAAAAAGAAATTAAAGAAATTATTTTAAAACCTTGCTTTTTATGTCAAGCATTTCGTCAGGGAGTTGACCTGAATTCAAAGTGCAACTAAAAACAAGCTGTGAAACATGCTTGTAAAACAAGATGGCAGCCGTGCCATTATAAACAATGAAAATATGACAAAACATTTGCTAGTGGTATTACACATTGAGCTAAGAACAGGCTTCACTGCACTTGTGAACTTCAAGCTAAGTTAAAAAAAATAAGTAAATAAAGTACCTGATATTATGGTAAGAAAAGTTTCTACTTAACAATATTTTGACAATATCTTTGCCTAAACATATATTCAGCATCACATGCTGTTCTCATCATGGAAACCCAATGAGTGTATTGGCAAAATAAAATCCAGATTTTCCAAAAATGAAATCTTAAAGAATTGTAAATTCGAATTAATCTGTTTAAATCGATTTATCGCCCAGTCCTACTTCCCAGAACAGTTAAAGCTATACCTATGTCGTTGAACCCGATGGATTGAGAACGAGAGGTCGCTGAGGTTCAAGGAACAGGGAGTGAATAATTATGGGTATGGGCTATAGAATGTATTTCTGAAAGCAAAGGGTACCAACAAGTGTACCTAAAAATAGACAAGAATGTTTTTTTTTTTCCTGAATTCATTTGATTTTAAAAGCTTTTATCCTTAGACATCCTTGACATAAACATCTTTTGCTATATGAATGAGATTATTGTGGTTGGTGGCATTTAACATTTGTCCAAATGTCAATCTCCGTTTTAATGTTTCTCCTGGGGTTTAATTGTTTTTAACATACAGGTGGGTCATCTGCTAACCATGTTTTACCCCTGACCGGTATGCGTGTTCCCCCAGGCTGCTGCTGACTCAGCTGGAAACGAGAAGGCTGCCGTTCCCTCAACCCACCACCAGATGGCAGTGTCTGTTTGACCGGCGGGAGGCAGAGCAAGTGACCCTGGGTGTGTCCGCCCCACAATCTAAATAAAAAAATCTGAAAAAAAAAACTTTATTCAAGGTCTAGTCATATTTATAATAAAATGAAATTGCATTATTGGCTTTTTGTGCAGCTTCACCTGCACAGATGTTAAACTCCAACTTTCATTATGACTTGGTTATTTCTAAGCGTCATTATTTGCACCTAACTGCAGTGGCTCCCTGCATGCTGTTGTTTATGCCTGAATTATAGCTTATTTATGTTAAATAAAAAATATGTGACAGACACCTTCCGGGTGTCTGTCACAGATTTTAACAGTAATAGTTGTATTTCAAAATCAAGTTCATCAGAATATCCTTGGGCCAAAAAAATGTGTTTCGATATATCAAATCAGCTGAATTATTTATATTTATAGAAGAATCAGGGGGGAAAAAGAACCTAAACGTTGAGGCCTCCCAAACAGTTATCAGCCCACTCCCCATTTCTAATCCATAAAAATAGAAATGTAATCATTTCTAAAAAAAGCTAAATATATTTAAAGATTTTAAACCCAACTCTTGCATGGCTCTTATCGCTTCTGGTTCATGATTATAACTATTTTGCTTACCCCTCTGCACACTAATTAAGCTTCAATTACCAGAACTTAATTTTTTTTCCCCTTTATGATATGGAAACATCTTTTATCACACTATAAAGCTCCACGGCCATAATGTAGGACTATATATAGATAAAAGGCAGATTGCTCAGAGGAAAGCGCCACCAACAAACGTGTGTAAAATCAGGACACTAAGTTGAAACCGTTTTTATTGACACACATTGCAAATAGTCGTAAAAAGTGTGGAACCCCGTCAGAAGGAGAACCTGAGTGGGATCAGGAGAAATGACGCTGGTGTTCTCCCTCCACGGCGAGGACAGCAACTGTCTCATATTTACATGTGTGGAAGAGGGTCAAAGGTCAGACTCAAACTTTAACGGGATGAAAATGTTCAGGATTAGTTTTACAGACTAAACGTTGCAATGGATGGAAGAAAAACAAAACAACTACAGGTATAAACAGCAGATTTCTGCAGGATATTTTACAAAAATAATACATATAGGAAAAAAAACAAAAACAAAATCCTCCGGTATTTACAGTGAGTTTGTCTGAGAGTCCCTTCACTTCTTTTTTGCGCTCTTCGCCGCCTTCCTAGGGGCCTTGGCCTTGGGCTTGGCCGCCTTCTTCACGGGCTTGGCTTTGGGCTTGGCCGCCTTGGGCTTCTTGGCCGGCGCCTTCTTGGCTTTCACGGGGGTCGCCTTCTTGGCGACCTTCTTCACCTTCTTGGCGGCCGCCTTCTTGGGCTTCTCGGGCGTCTTGGTCACCTTCTTGGGCTTGGCCGCCTTCTTGGGTTTGGGCTTGGCCACCTTCCTGGGCTTGGCGGCGGACGCAGCCTTGGCGGGGGTCTTCTTGGTGTCCTCCGGCTTGGTGAGCCTGAAGGAGCCGGACGCGCCGATGCCTTTGGTGTGGCGCAGCATGCCGGACGCCACCAGCCGCTTCAGGGCCATCTTGATCTGGACGTCGGCGTTGTCGCCCACTTTGTAGTTCTTCCTCACGTACTTCTGGATGGACTGACGGGACGCTCCGGTCCGGCTCGCGTCGTGGACGATGGCCGCTTTAATCATGTCCGAGTACTTGGGATGCGAGGCGGGCTTCTTGGGTTTGGACGCCCGCTTGGCTTTGGCTGGAGCGGCCGACGTCTCTGCCATGGTGGCGGTCTTCTTCCCCCCCTCTGGCTGGATAAGTTGATGGAAAAACTTGGAGGTGTAATTTCACCTCTGGTCCGCCTGGCCGTCAGAAAACCTGAGCAAGCTGGACTGATTATGTTTTTATTATTATTAAATATCTTTTTTAAAAAGTGTCTTCAAAGTGTGACGCCAGAAAAAGTAATTTAGTGATTAAAAAGGTTAAAAACGGCAGTGCGCGCAGCGTGCAGCGGACGGAGCGGCTCCGGCGTAAAGTGTGGAGCGTCCAGGCGCCATGGAGCCTATGAAGCCTCGCTGCGGACGTGATTGAGAACACCAACTGCCAGCAGCTGATCTCGCGGACTCCATGGAACTGGCGCCGTCCCGTTTGTGTTTCTTCCTCCTCCATCTCCGGTCCAATGTGCCGACCCCGCGTCCCGGCCGGCCCGCCGGACGCCACGGGCCGGTGCTGAGGACATGCGGCTTCCCTGCCGCACGCTCCTCCCGCTCGCTCGGCACCGGCGAACAACTTTTATTCCGGGAAAACCGGCTGGAAGGAACGCGCGCCGCCAACAATTTTGCACAATTCCCGTCAAATTGACCCGAACCGACGGCACCGGGCGGGATGCCACGCGGCGCACGTCCAAATTGAATCTTTAACCGAACGGATGCGCGCGGTTCCGACCGCGCAGAGCTCCGTTTATGCTTTTAATACTTGGATACGTTTTCCCAACTAACACAGCCCGGCCATTGACTTTGAATGACGTGTTCGAGATTATTTGCTGTTAAACCTCCAATAACGCAAATGTCGCGACCCGTAAGCCGCGGGTGACAGACGGGGCTCCGTCGGGGCTCCGTTCGGGTCGCGGTGCATCGGGCGGGTTCGCGTTATTTCTCGATTCTGGGGCAGATTTGCTTATAACTGTCACTATGGCAGGCGCCTCTGGAGCTCCATTGTCAGGAAAGTTGCCAGCGCCTCCAGAGATAAGGTGAAGTTTGGGCTCCTCACGCAGCGGATCGCCGCGGTTCTGACGGGGATCAGAGCTGGGGGGGTCAACCTGCGCTCAGGTGCGCGTCCAGCTGCAGGGACAGGCGGGGGGTGGGAGGGGAGCAGCTGAAGCTGGAACCAAAGTCCTGCAGCGCAGCGCGCAGTGATGGCTGTCTTTTGTTGAGGAACTGGCCATCAGAACCCAACCGTTCCCCACTCTGACGTTTGCGTTCCCCTCATGATTGTTGTTGTCACGCTGAGCGCGTCGACCCACGGCGACACGAAGCCCCCAAATAAAAGTTTGCCCTGTGAAGCAGCTTTGTTTCTTCTTCTGTTATTGGCGCTGATGTCCCTCCCTGCATCGCCATTTTGGTTCCTTTGCATGAGAGTCACAGAGGCACAAATGCTGCTTTCTCCCGACTTTTCTGCCACGGTTAGCGGTCGTTTGCGCCATTTCTGGGGACAATAGCCCAATTTTCTGCCTCCTGCACGTCATACCGACTAATGCATATATGGAAACTGTCGGCTTCTAGGAGAAACTCCTCCATAGTCCAGACTAAGGCAGGATCCAGACCCAGTTACCAGAATGCAGTTACATTCCTCACATTAAACACAGAACATCATTTTAATTAGCTGTCATCTGCGCCAATGTGTTACCTTTCATTTCAGGGAAGACTTTTGTGTGTGTGTGTGTGTGTGTGTGTGTGTGTGTTGTTGTTGTTTCTTTGTTGTTTTTTTTTGCCAGGTGGGCAGGGGGGGGGGGGGGGTGAAGGAGTGGATCATGATTGAGTGCGGGGGGGCTTTTTACGCACGTCGCTAAGGAGGGAGGGGATGGATGAAAGGATGAGTTATTAGTGAGAGACGCACAAGTGCCAGAGGACCGGAGGGGGGGGGGGGGGGGGGGGGGTATTCTGAGACAATGTAGCCCGACTAGAAACGTATGTGTTCATTTAGAAAGTAAGTGAACCCTGAGACAGATGATCTGGGCCCAAACTCCATCAGTTCTGCTGGTTCTGTTAAACATGGACAACACGGCCTATTGTGTTGGACCACTCTCCAGGCTGTGCGTAAACAGCGTCTCTTGGCTCGTTGTTTTTTTTTTTTTAGCTTTGGGGAAATATTCAGTGGTTCTTGTTTGAAGCCACGGTTTTTCTCTGTATTGGAGCCATTTTCTGGCCGGTTATTAGCGCCTGGAGGCGGTGGTAAAGGGAGGGGAGCTTGGGCAGACATCCCTCCCCAGGTTTGGACCGCTCCTTGCGGCCACCGACAGAGGGACCTCCTCCACAGGGACTGGACCTCCCGCTCCGCGGCGGGATCAGTGTGGCTGCTGCCGGTGTTATGTTCTGATGACACCTCTGGGTCCTTTTTATTAATCGGGAAATCTTTATTACGTAATAGTGGGCCTGTCATCATTAGGGTGGGCTTTCTTTGTCTGGGTGTGCGTAGAAACACCTTTGTCCTAGAAATAGACCAATTAACAGAAAACTCCTTAAATGACTTTTTTTCTTTATTATTAAATTTTATATTTGGTGATCACTGTAGAGTGAATTCAGATGTATTTATCTCCCCCAGAAAAGAGATTTTATCTCTAGGGATTTCCCGGTAAAATAATCGGGACATTTTGTTGTTGTTATTAAATCTCTTCATCACAGCTTTGTCATCACTTTTGAAAGTTACGCAATTTGACACACAACACATGAAATGTAATTTAAGGCATTTGTTGACATCCTGTATATTAGTACAGGATGTCCAGTAGTATTAGTATTATAATATACCATAAAATACTTTTTTTTTTAAACATTTAAGCTATTGGTTATGTAACAAAATAGGTGTAAAGCCAAGGGGGTGAATACTTTTGCAAGGCATTGCATGTTATGGACTTTTGTGAAATGCTTGTGTCGGCACCCTTTGCTGTTTAATTTTCATTATTTTACCAGAATTCACCTTTATTGATGTGCCGCCCATCAGTTACTGGATCACACCTGCTCAGACTCAGAGATGATTTATTCCCCACATTTACAGGCAGTAGTTTACAGTTTAGCCAAGCAAGTAATAAGGAGAAAATAAAACACAAAAACAAAAGGAAAGAAACTAGATCTGGGCACCTGATGAGCTCTGCAGTTAAATCCAGGGCCGTGCAGAGACCGTTGGAGGGGCAGGTGCTCAAAGTTAAAAGAGGGCACATGGGGCATGGATTTAAAACACGATACAGAAACATACCTTGCTATACAACCGGCTGAAATGTACCAACCCATACTATAAAGAATGTAACATGGAATCAAGGGCGTAGGTTTGATTTGAACTTTGGTAGGGACACTATTGGTCCTACGTAATATGCATGCTCCTATTTTTTGATGCTTGATTTGAGCATCAGGATGCGTTTTGCCTGTCTAAAAGAAAAGGCAGCATTATTTGCTACATTTACACAAATTTTATAAGCTGGACACACACTAGATGATGTTTGTTAATGTTTAAAGCATCACTGGATCTGATGAATGTCGAATTGGGACTTTTTTTACACTTTGAAAATGTTTGCATTTGAACTTACCAGCCACAGAGACAGACTGTAAATATGTGCCTATTAAACCAAATATATTCAAAATATGTCTGTTGTCTAGATTTATCCTCTATTTTCTTTTGAAGATATAGAAATGTGCAGAAATTAACACCACCCTTATTTTTTTTAATCTAGGATGTCTGCATCATAAAACAGCAAAATTATACATTCAAGGGACTGCAAACAAATTTCTTGTATTTACTCTGCCCTAGAAGTAGAAGTGCCACTGACAGCATTTCAAATATTAAATTCAAACTTCAACAAATGTACAACTGGGCTGTGTAGCTCATTTCATGTAATTTATCTTAACATTCCAAACACATTTTTTACATCATACATCTGAAGTGTAGATTACAGCATCTCCTTACCTACATCCTCTCAGACAGCTAATTATTTCCCTAACAATAGTGAGTTTTCAATGTTTAAATGTGTAGTAAATCTTATTACATAACTTAAATCTCATATGTTAGTCAAATCAAACCGCAAATAAAATAAATATTGCTTAAATGCAAGGAGTAACAAGTTTGAATCCAATTTCTGATTCTGAGCCCTTGACTCCTCTGAGGTTGGGCCTCCCAGGAGTTTCTGTGGAGAAAGAAGATTACTTTCTAAACTCGAAAAACTAACAATGATCAGAGAAAATTAAAGAATAAAAGAAAACATATAAATGAAAATTTTTACGTAATATCAAAATAATGCCACAGTAGCCCCTGGGATGTCTTTGATCCAACATATATCATCCGGTACCACTGTTAACTGTTACTCAGAATAAATAATCAAGATAGAAAAAAAAATATTTTTCAGTTCAAAATATTTTCCCATCACAGCAACCGTTTTATTGAATTGTTTGTTCAAATATATGATCAGTTTGATGTAGCCTGATGCATCGGTGCAGTGAAAAGTAAATACACACAATAAGTAAATTTGTACATACAACTTTAGATTGAAAATCCAATATATTTTTTATGCATTGAAGTAGATTTATTTTCAGTTTATGCATGCAGTACTAATTCCCAAACAATAACATCTCAAAGTTCTTCACAAGACAAACGGGTCTGATTGATCAAGGTATCCAGGAAAAAGTAGCTAAATCAGCTTCATCCAACAACATAGACCCATGTGATCCTATTTATAATGCAACGCAACCAAATTCAGTCTATAATGCCTCCTTATATATAGCTACAGTTTGCCAGGGAAGCACCACTGATCATCTGGAGCAAGCATGTGGCGACAGTGGACATGCATCTGCTACTTTCTGCCTTAATGAGCATTAAAATCAGTGTTTGCTGATCTATGTGGCAGGACTGGGGAATGTTTCTGTGACACAGACATGCATAATAAGTCGTTAAAGCTTGTATAGTAGGAAACAACGAGGTGTGATTATCAGCCAATTTTAAGGCGTTTTACCTCGACCCGCATCACGCGCCAAGCAACAGAGGGAGGGTTAACTTTAGGAGATGGGGTTCAGCCTAAAGTGTCCCCCCAGGGTCTGTAGTCGCATACGAGAAGCAAAAAACATCGCTCTGCTTCAGATCCAGTTAACTGGAGTCATTTTGTGTGCAGATATTTACAGGATCTGCTAAATCCATTTTTTTTTATGTAATCAGATCTTAAAAGTGAAGCTGGGAAGCTTCTGAGGAGGAGCTGCTGCTTCAGTTCATCCCTCGTCCCGCTCTCTGACTCCTGAGCACTCCCATCAGCGCCCGAGGTGAACAGAATATATTCAGCTTACGTAACGCCTGACCCACTTCCGGGTTTTTTCACCTGGAGTCAGAAACGGCAGCGGGCTTCAGATCATGTTACATGTGTGTCTAAAGACGACGCTGCGCCATCTATGCGTTTGGTTTATTTCAGTTCCGCCACTCTAAATGTGTCTTAAGCCCGTTTGTTATTTTAGCCCCTCTCAGGTCCCGTCTCTCTCCCAAAGTGTTCTGGGGTCCAGCTCTTATCCTCTGAGGGCCCCAGCAGAGAGCTGCCTGTCAGGCTTCAGACCTTTGCTGCACATTATCACCAAATGTGGTTCTCTGAGGCGCAGACCGCCGTCTGAACGCTGCAGGACGGTGAATTGGGTTTGCTGTAGTGGCCGAAGCAGCCGTGGAAAGAAAAGAGACGATTCAGAGCAGAGAGCTTTAAATGAAGCCTGAGTGGAAGAGAGGTCAAGCTAACTGTGTTCTCTCTGAGGCTCATTATTCGTCTTTTTATTCCTAAAGACAAATACGTTGGCATAAAATGACCCACATTTTAGTTTTAAGTTCTAAAAATAGTTACACAAATATACGGTACAAAGGATAAAAATCTAATATCAGTCACTTTCAGTTACTGTAGAGAAGCTTTTATCTTACAGCTAAGGATGTCGACATTGTAATGAAAACAATAACCTCCATGAAATTATATAAACCTTTAAAAAATTTGATTCCTCTTTGGCACGTTACAACAAAAACCTTCCGTGTATTTTATTGACCAACACAAAGTGGTGCACAGTAGAGAAGAACATTGAATAATTTCCCACGCATTAAAATCTGACAATTGTGGCGTGTTTTTTCAGCTGATGGCTGATTAACAGCCGTTCTCTGAACCATAAGCACCTGAATCAGGTGCGTTAAAGCAGAGAATCGTCTGAAACATGCGACAAAAACACCCCCCCCCCCCCCCCCCCCCCACACATCATGCCTCTGCCGCCTCCGTACTCCACAGTTGGTCTGGCAATTTAAGGTCATTATGTCTAATCACTTCTACTGTAGTTTTATAAAACATAACGTGTCTGCCTCAGAGTGCATTCGCTAACTGCACTGCAAAAACGGATCTAAAAATAAGTAAAATGTTCTTAAAATGTGTGTTTTTGTCCTAGATTTGAGCAGGTAAATGATATTATCTGCCAATGGAATGAGTATTTTGACCCCTAAAATAAGATAATTAGACATCCTGCACTTGAAATAAGATGATGGAAATGAGTTGTTCCTATTTTAAGTGCAAAAATCTTATTCCATTGGCAGATCATCTTATTTACCTGCTCAAATCAAGGACAGATACGCTCATTTTAGGAAAAAAATTACTTATTTTTAGTTCCGTTTTTGCAGTGTGTAATCTGGCATTTTTCTGTTGCCCTGCAGTAGTGGCTTCTTCCTCTCTGAGCGGCCCTTCAGCCCGTGCAGATTTCTTTGGATTGTCCACGGAAGCAGTTTATTCAAGGTGTTGCCTTAAAATGCATCCACAGGTCTCCCTTTTACTTCTAATCTTGTGAAAGACGCTAAAAGAACGTTACAAAGCCATAAAGGCAGAGAAATATCTTCCTTTTAAGGAAATAATACAATGTTCTGACATTTAGCCAATAGAACTAGTTCCTGTCATCCTAAATGACCCAAAGAGGAGCCGGTTCAGTCTGATTCAGTCTGATGGTGAGTCCTGTGTTAACTTTGTGTTTTAGCTGTGAGCAAACCACACAGCCCACCTTAAAACCACTCTGTCTTTATGACTGAACTAGGGCTGGGTGATATGGATTAAAAAAATAAATCTCTGATTTTATCATACCAAATCCGATTAATCGATTTTTTCCTCCTTTTTGTTTCATAAAAAGAAATTAAAGAAATTATTTTAAAACCTTGCTTTTTATGTCAAGCATTTCGTCAGGGAGTTGACCTGAATTCAAAGTGCAACTAAAAACAAGCTGTGAAACATGCTTATAAAACAAGATGGCAGCCGTGCCATTATAAACAATGAAAATATAATAAAACATTTGCTGCTAGTGGTATTACACATTGAGCTAAGAACAGGCTTCACTGCACTTGTGAACTTCAAACTAAGTTAAAAAAAAGTAAATAAGTAAATGAAGTACCTCGTATTATGGTAAAAAAAAGTTTCCACGTAACAATATTTTGACAATAATTTTGCCTAAACATATATTCAGGATCACATGCTGTTCTCTTCATGGAAACCCAATGAGTGTATTGGATAATTAAAATCCAGATTTTCCAAAAATGAAATCTTAAAGAATTGTAAATTCGAATTAATGGATTAAATCGATTTATCGCCCAGCCCTAGCCTGAACCTGTTTCTGCGTGTTTTTCTGAGCCGCTTTCAGGGCCGCACGCGTCCAGAGAGCAGCTGAAGGGACGACGGTTTGTCACAGACAGTTGTTTCTGAGCAGGTGGAAGCAGAGGGCCGCTGTGCGCTGAATTTCACCAGAACCGATTCGACATAAGCGCGACTCTCTGCCACGCGACAAAGTGCTCTTTGTGAACGTGTGAGAAGGACTTCTCAGTAGAATCTAAGCGTTTGCACAGTGTCAGCTGTCAGGGCGCCTCTCACATGACCAGCAGACGCTCACAGCACCTGTGAGCTGTCGGTCACACCGCCTGTTGGTTGGCAGGAGATTTAACTTTTAGCGCTGGAAAACAATGAAGCACCTTGTAGATCTGCTGCATGATGCATTTTAGGACATCCTCAGGTCTCAGAAAAACTCCTTTTTTTATCGCGTCCCAACTTTAAATTTAAATCATCCTGAAATTCAGGCAAAACTTTCCTTTATTGTTGTGTTTTACACTAAAAAAGTCTCATATTTGTTTATTTTTTACCCTTTTTTTCCCGGTTTTACTGAATTAACACATTTTAACTGCAACAAAAGAGTAAATACCAAATGCAGGTTTCAAACAATGATTTCAGTACCAGCTTCCGATTCAACCTGAGCTTTTGTGAAATAGTGACCCCCCCCTTTTATAAATCATGAAATAACATTAATCACTCACTCTGCTTTGGTTGAACCATTTAGAACCATTTCTGGTTCTGAGAACATCCTCAGAAGAGCACTCTGCAAAATATTCTTAAACTGGATAGACTAATTTAAATTTAATCCTTCAAAACAATTACTTCATCCTTGTTCACAGACACTTGCAGCTGCTTCTCTACAAAGTCATTCTTGGGTTGTCTGTTGTGTTTTAAATTGTCTTATGTATGTATTACTAATGTATTGTATTTATTTTAGCCCTACTTCCCTTTTCCTAAGGGGTTACTCCGCTTTTCAGGCCGCCATTGTAAATAAGAACTTGTTCTTAATGACTTGCCTGTATAAATAAAGGTATATTAAAAAAAGAGAGGCCTGCAGAGCTTCACCATGTGAAGCTCTGCAGGCCTCTCTGACCTCTGTTAGGGCCAGATATCATGATCAATGGGAGAAATCCGACACCAGAACCACTGCTGGCCCAAAACAACATAAAAGCCCTTCTGACATTTACCAAAGAACCTCTAGATTATCCCCAAAGCTTTTTGGGGAAATGTTCTGTGGACCGACAAGAGACAATTGGACCTTTTTGGAAGTTGTGCATCTTGTTCCGTCTGGTGTAAAATTAACAGCGTTTCAGAACCAGAAAATTTGTAACATGGAGGTGGTAGTAACGACTTGCCTTTCCTGACAGAACCATGAATTCCACCTTTCAATTCAATTCAATTCAATTTTATTTATATAGCGCCAAATCATGAAACATGTCATCTCAAGGCACTTTACAAAGTCAGAATCAATCATATTATACAGATTGGGTCAGATTATACAGATTGGTCAAAAATTTCCTATAAGGAAACCAGTTGATTGCATCAAAGTCCCGACAAGCAGCATTCACTCCTGGGGAACCGTAGAGCCACAGGGAGAGTCGTCTGCATTGTCCATGGCTTTGCTGCAATCCCTCATACTGAGCAAGCATGAAGCGACAGTGGGAAGAAAAACCACCCATTAACGGGAAGGAAAACCTCCGGCAGAACCGGGCTCAGTATGAACGGTCATCTGCCTCGACCGACTGGGGTTACAGAAGACAGAACAGAGACACAACAAGAGAAACAAAAAAGCACAGAAGCACACATTGATCTAGTAATCTGTTCTACATTAGATGGTAGTAGCGGGTGAGCCGTCTTCTCTGGATGATGTCACAGTTAACAAAACGCCAGACCAGGTGTACCTACTATGAAAATGAAAGAGAGAGAACAGAAAGTTAAAGCAGAAATGACAACACATAATGCATAATTGAAGAACAGTATAACTCTATAGAGTGAGAAAATTAGACCCTCATGTTCTCCAGCAGCCTAAGCCTATAGCAGTAAAACTATAAAGGTAACTCAGAGTAACATGAGCCACTCTAGTTATAAGCTTTGTCAAAAAGGAAAGTTTTAAGATTAGTCTTAAAAGTAGACGGGGTGTCTGCCTCACCTTTAAGCTGTTTCTGCTGGAAAACTCTCAGTTAAATGTGTTCAGCAGAGCAGACTGGGCCAAAACTAACCCACACTAATGGAAAAGTCTTTTTACCAGTTATCACAAACTGTTCCTCTAATAAGTCAAAATCATAATAGTTTTGTATTTATTTAGGTTATTTTTTTATCTGATCTTAAAATTATTTGAAGCAAAACACGTTAATATTAATCTAGATAAAACGTTTTTTATCGTTTTTATCTCCACACCCGGTAATAAAACATGGAGTTAATTGAAAATCTAAATCCAGTTCCTTGAGGTTTTGCTCAGAGAAATTCATAAATAAGTCACTTTAGTCCAGAGGAGGAAGAAATGTTGTTGGGATAAAGTCATCTTGGACCCGCGTAGCTTTTAGTTTTGTTAAAGTTTATCATCTATGGTCACACCAACAGGCCATCTCTACTTCTGCCTGATTTGCAGTTTCACTTGAATAAGAAATGGAAGCGATTTACCTCCTGAAAACAACACAAGCTCAGTTTTACCTTCAAGCAAAGGTATTTTGAGCAGAGTCAGATAAACTGATTGAAGAGATTTAAGTTTTCACAGGAGAATTTTAAGAGCAGTAAAGAAATGATGGCGGCAGCTGCATGAAAATCAGAATCAGCTTTATTTGCCAGTGAGAAATTCAACTCTGGATTCAGGTTTTCTGTCTCTGAGGCATAAAAAGATGCCGTGACGTATTGATGTCGTCGACTAACCCTCTGGTCGTTAGTTTGACCAGACAAGAGATGATTTATTAGTGTGAGAACGAGCAGAGTTTATCCTTTACTTCCCTAAAACTCTGAAATATTTAACTGATAAAGGCGTCGAGCATCTAAACAAAAGTGTTGATGCTCTTCAAGGGTGAAAGAAGTCTGTTGGTGTCTAACTGTGGTTGGAAACCTGGTGTTTTTTGTTCAGACGGTCGAATTGAAGCGGACCGTCAGCGTCTTGGACTGGATTCGGATCTTAAGGGGACGTAGAAAAGATGCCGTTGGTTCCAGGAAGCTTTTTAGCCCATCTGTTTGCAGAGATCTTTATTCTCTGAAGAACAGGAAGCAGGAAAACGATTTGGTGCTGAAGCTGCGTGTATTTGCATCAATGCATGTACTATCTGAAAATTCATTAAGACCAAAGAAATGTGTTTTAAGGGGTGAACAATGTCACGTTTTCTTTTTTTAAACATAGGTTTCTTTTAGAAGCTCTTTAAAAAACAGGCACCTGTTCTTTCAGTCAAGTAAAAGGAATGTATCCTAATGAATTATGGCTAAAATTAAAAGCTTCAAAGCGACATATTTAAACCATCACGTCCCATTTCATATGTTAACGCCGAGTTTAGCTTAATCCTGACCTTTGTCCCCTTAATACGCTCAGAAGGAGTCCACAAGCTGCAGCAACAAGCAGCAACTCAATTAACGCCACGTTCTCTGTAAACAATGTCAATAAATTGTGTCCTTTAAATAACGGAAAACGGTTTAAATTTATTCAGTTGTTTAAAGTTCTTGAAAAGCGTCCCCTGATTATTGAATTGTCGAATGGAGAGAACACATTATAAATACATCAGGGGCTTTAAATCTTTTTTTTCTTCTGAATATTTTACAAGGCGTTAGGATCTGCACCAAGTGTTTTAAGCTCTTAGCTTTATGTTAATAAATTATATATTTGTATCTGAAATGTGGCTTTTGACCAGCAGGAGGCAGTAGTCTCTAACTAAAGGCCAAATGTCTCAGTTGCTCTGATTCTTTTACACTTTTATTTCCAGAACAGTTGAGATTTTTCCCTTCACACAGAAACTTGAATGACATTAACATGAAGCTGCGACACCTTTTCAGCTGTGGAAACACGTCCACGGTCCTCAGGGCTGTGCTAATATTTAACTCTACTGGAGGTTCTCTGATTTTATGCACCTTTAATCAGTGGTGGCAGGCGATTAAAATAAATAATTGGGGGTCTTGTTGTTGTCTGACTCCTCTGTTTTCATCAGTTAATCTGGGTGACCTTTACATATCACAGCTGCCACAGGTGAGAGGTGTGGTGAATCAACCTGACTGGATGAAGAACGAAGCAAAAAACACTGATTGGTCAAGGGGAATAATTAAGTAATCAATTAGAGAGCAGCATGAAGTCACGTGGAAGCCAAACGCGTTAGAATATACATGCACACTTGTCTGTTCTTCAATTTGCAGCATAAAAAAAAATGACTTAAGCAAAAAGGTAAACCCAAAATAAAATGGGAATGCTAATAAAGGTGCTCTAGCGCCCCCTGTTGACCAATTATGGAAGTAGTCAAATAGCTGATTGACGTCTCCATATTTCTGGAGAATTCAGATTTGCACGTTTGAATTGCATGAATTTGAAAGCCTGACTGGAAGTTTAAATGTAAAGATAACGAAGGTTTTAAGTCAGGGGTGTCCAACATGTGGCCCGGGGGCCTTTTCTGGCTCCTGGACTGATTTTGTGTGGCCACCAACTGCATTTGACCAGTTATTTGACCAGCATGATGCAGATGGTGAATTTTTATTCTTAATTAAGCCAAAATTGTGACAAGGCGAAGTACATTTGAGTAACAAGACAATTCAAAGTGCTGAACATGAACAGAACATGTTCAGAAGAAAGCAGGGTGCAGTGGATTAGTAGCAGCAGGTCAAGATATACACTTCAATATACAGATAACTTAAAATTTAATTACAATTGAAAATGTTAGGTATGACACAAAGTATCTTTGATTTCATAGCATAAAGAGGACCAATTTGTTCGAAGACTATTACTCAAATGCAGACTTTGGTGCACCAAAATCGGCTTTTACTTATTTTTTTTAATTGGATGAATAGAGTGCCTGTTTCCAATGAAAGATTAACTCAAATCCTAGACCAAAAAAAAATAATTCAATTGGGTCCAAAAAAGTTTGGAAAATGGATGACGATCTTTTAATACGGCAAAAGATGTAAAAAAGTTTTGAAACTGCAATGACTTACACACCTTTTCAAACATATTAAATTAGTGCGTGATGATAGCCTCGTGAGACCATCCTGATCTCGCGAGCTTTAAAGGTTTCACTCGCAGATCAGTCTGGCTACTCTCCGTTGAAGAAAATTTGGAGCCGTTCACCAAACGAACGTCCAATCAGCGTTGGCTTTGAGGCGGGTTGAGGTGTGACGCAACGGGAAGCGCGTCAGTTCAGTCTAAACAACATGGCGGCTTCAGCCGATGAAACTAGCGTTAGCGTGGCTATGGAGCAAGTTTTATCGGAATTACAGAGTATTTCTTTGCTGAGCTAACGAGCCTTTACCTGCAGCAGCAAGAGTAGCTTGGCTTGTGGTTGTGTTTTCGTCGTCGCTCGTAACAGAGTGACGACGAATCTGATTGGTTCATTTGACCCGTCTATCACCAACATAGGCCAATCAGCTAACCAGTATTTTCGCCCCTTCCCAAAATTACTTCAACGGAAGGTTTCCAGATGGATATGCGGAGCAAATCTATCTGGCGGAGTCAGGTTAGCGTGATGATGCATGATGAGGAAAAATCACAATTTAATCTTTTTTATTTTGGTTTGTTTTTTGTTGATTTTTTTTCTTTTATTTCCATCTTTTACAACTTGGGTACATTTGATGCAATGGATTTGGACCACGTGATGAAAAGTTTGGACACCCAGATGACATCGTTCTAACCATGTTTTCTGTGTGAATCTTTGGACTGCAGATATTCTGGATGTTCCTCCCTCTAAAACATTTACAACTTGACCAAACCTGAAGCTCAAAACATCTCCAGGTGCTTCTGCACACTTTCATTTTTTTAACCTATTTTAAGGCGCACCACAGAAACACGCTGCCTTCTCTACAGGCAGACTGTGTGTCTCTGCAGGGTCACAGCGACCTGATGACTGACGGCAATAAAAAGCCTTGAATGATGTTGGCGAGTCGTAGAGAGGGAGCTAAGCTCGCCTGCAGGATGAATTCTCGCGGTATTTGTGCGTTCACAAACACACGTGCAGAACTAGACTGCTACACATCGTCAATCTGGCTGGCCAGGGTAAGAGGGAGCATCAGCCAAATAGATTTGGCTGGTTTTATTTTATTTCACATATTTCCGTCTCTTCTTTATTACCTGAGATCTCCTCAGCTGCTCTTCTTGCTGCTCTCTAATTTTAGCCTCTGCTTTAACTCCTTCCTGCTTTCTTTCCCCAGGAGACGCTATAAGTGGAGCGGTTTGGGATAAAACTGTGTCATTCGGTGACCCGAATCCTGTTCCTGCCTGGGATCTTTGGAGGGGGCGATTCCCCGTGTCTTTTCATCTGAATGCTTGATGGTGGCGACCAGGTCTGGAAATCCCTGGAACAACCGGACTGTGTGATCCTGCAGTTTTACAGATATTAAACTTTCAGTCTCAGGAAGCTGCTCTCATCGACTTCCTGTAGTTTTTCAAAGAATTTACTTATGAACGGTTCTTTTTTCACCTGTTGATTTTAGAAATCCACACAGGAACGCCCTCAGGTATTTATCGATGCGGCTCCATCCAGCTCCACGGCCGATCCAATAAAGATTTCATGAACTTCTTTCTTTCTGTTGCAGAACCTGCAGCCTAAACGGGAGATTTTTGATGAGTTTGCTTCGGCCTCCTCAGGCTGCAACTTTCAGCTCAACACAAACTCCAAGAACTTTTTATACAATGTGCACAAAACGAGACAAGAACCATCAATTGCATTATGTTATTTTTATTTATATTTTTATTTTACAAATACAATAACATTGCCTCTTCACATACACAGATTTGCAAAACTGAGATGTCACGAGGAAGTTATCTCTAAGGGTTTTATTCGGCAAGGCCAGACAAGGCAAGTTTATTTCTAAAGGACTTTTCCGTAACGATTCAAAGTGCTGCATAGGAACAATCTTCACTTCTTCATAAATCTAAACAAGCTTTAACTTAGTGCTTATCAGGCTTCCGTAGTCTCCTGTCAGTTGAGGTGCAGCTTGTAAATGACACCAAGACACCAAGCTTTCAATAGAACATTTCTTTTTTTTTTTTTTTTTAAGCAGCGTATTAACTCTTCTTCGTGACAGCAGAGGGAACATTCACCAGAGCCGTGATGCTGGCAGACCATGTGAGGTCCTCAGAGATGTGCTAACCCTCCCCAACGTGCAGGAGGACAAATCCTGCCTCTTCCTCCTGAACTGGACCACACTGGCTGTTTTTCCAGACTTCATCTCTGTAAATCAGACTCATCTTTGTTGCTTATTAAAGTGATCACAGCTTTTATGCATCAGAGTAATGGGGCTGGATACAACTGCATGCAACACTTTTCAAATTTTATTTGAACTTGCAAACCGCGTAAACATCTTCCTTCGGCTTTGTGATTCTGTGCAGCTTTGTGCTGGTCCATCTCATCCAGTAGCAGCTGAAAAAGTTGCCGATTGTGGTTTGTGACGTGACAAAATGTGGAAAGTTAAGGGGGTGTGAATACTTCTTTAAGGTAAATTGCAAACTGATGCACATTCTCCCCTCATACCTGCACCCTAGGACTAGATTCTGCCTAACTAAAGCATGCATAGCTCCTTTCTACCAGGATCTCTGCGATGGGAAAACAGCCTCTCTCACAGACAGCGGCTTTAATGGACCTGCAGGTCGTTAAGTCGGCTGCAGCTGAGGGCAGATTGGCAGTCTAATTAATGTGGGCTGTCTGTTACTCTGTTTCTCCTTTAGCGCCGCAGCTAGAGCGGCGTTTTCTGTCTGCTGCTCTGAGCCGTGGGGGCCTGAGTCTGTCCAGCCGTCTGCAGCCATCAGACAGCTGTCCACCGTCTGGAGACTCCGCTCCAGGCGGAGCAGAGTTTGGTGGCACGGTCAGCTCGCCCTGGCAGTCTTCTGTACAGCAACACTTGTTGGAGGTGTAATAGAAACAGAGACATCGCTTTGAGCTGGCATGCTGTCTCCCTGAGTTATACGCTGTGTGGGTCTTATGAAGAGCATTTTGGGCATTTTTATTCAGCTTTGACTGATTTGTACAGTTCTGCTCCGGGTAACAAACGCTTGCTCACACGGACCGGCTTCCTCAGGTTAGTTTTCAGGATTTAAAGAGTTTGTCCGGCACCGCCTCAGCAAGAAAACAGTTTAATCTCCTTTCATCCAGATCCTCATAGCACAGCAGGTCCTATCGTCTCTTTAGGCTACAGCAGGAAGTCAAACTCATTTCTACATGGGGCCACTTTGGCATCATGGAGTCACTAAAAGGGCCGATTGCATCTGTATATCAATTCAATTCAATTTTATTTATATAGCGCCAAATCATGAAACATGTCATCTCGAGGCACTTTACAAAGTCAAGTTCAATCATATTATACAGATTGGGTCAGATTATACAGATTGGTCAAAAATGTCCTATATAAGGAAACCAGTTGATTGCATCAAAGTCCCGACAAGCAGCATTCACTCCTGGGGAACCGTAGAGCCACAGGAAGAGTCATCTGCATTGTACATGGCTTTGCTGCAATCCCTCATACTGAGCAAGCATGAAGCGACAGTGGAGAGGAAAACTCCTCTTTAACAGGGAGGAGAACCTCCACCAGAACCGGGCTCAGTATGAACGGTCATCTGCCTCCACCGACTGGGGTTACAGAAGACAGAGCAGAGACACAACAAGAGAGACAAAAAAGCACAGAAGCACACATTGATCTAGTAATCTGTTCTACATTAGATGGTAGTAGCGGGTGAGCCGTCTTCTCTGGATGATGTCACAGTTAACAGAATGCTAGACCAGGTGTACCTACTATGAAGATAAAAGAGAGAGAACAGAAAGTTAAAGCAGAAATGACAACACATAATGCATAATTGAAGAACAGTAGAACTCAATAGAGTGAGAAAATTAGATCCTGATATCCTCCAGTAGCCTAAGCCTATAGCAGCAAAAATGATACTTTTGATTTCATAATTTCTTTTAAGTTCACATAGAAATATAAAAAATGCACAGTAACATAAAAGTAGCACCTTAGTGACAGAGTGATCATTCTGCATCCCTTCTTTTCTTTTTGGACATTTCTGGGTTGTTTCAATGTGTTGTGAAGTAACAGGATGCTGTTACTACACATGTAAAAATAAAAATCAACATTCACTGCAGGAGGCACAGTTTTAGCCACTTTATACACTTTAAGAAAGATATGCCTCTACTCTACGACATAATATCCGTTTTTTGGCTCTTGAGGGCCGAATAAATTGCCTTGACGGGCCAGATTCGGCCCGCCGGCCTTGATTTTGACACTTTTGGGCTACAGGATCAATATGGCTGCTCCTCTCTTGCTTCCTGGGTCTATATTTTATTTCTTCTGGCTCCTGCATCCTCCAGTGTGTTTTTGTGACTTTTGATTTTCATGAAATCCACCAATAACAACTCGCTGCCTCTCTGCATATGGGTCCTACAACAACCACTTCAAATCATGACACAGCGTGGGTCAGCAGGTAGAAATACACCAGTTTAGTTTTAGGAGCAGGAGAGATTAAGACGGCTAACATTCAGCTTGTGGACAGGTCCAGACCTCAATCCTGTTAAAAACGTGTGAACTTTGTTTAAAAGCCGCTTCTGTGCTAGAAAACCAACCGATTTAAAATCAACTCTATCACTTCTGATGAGAAAAGAGGTCAAACATCCAGTCAGGATCATACCAGAAGCTTGTTGATGGCTTCAAAAAGTACACTAACTAATTATTGCAAAAAAAAAGTCCTTCATTAAAACACAAACATTTCTGACATGTCCCTGATGAGTGTATGTAAACTTCTGACTCTGCAGTCATCCATCATCTGCCTCCAGCTGAGCCAGTAAAGCCCAATAAGTGACGAAGATGATCAGATATGTTTTCACCTCTTCATTTATGTGCTGTTTTTATGGAAACAATGAAATCCCACTCTGAGCTTTTTGCAGCAGAGCGTTTTTTATCTCCTTTTGTCGCTGCTGATAAATCTCTGCAGACCAGAAACACCTCAGCCTCCGCGAGCCGGAGTGGCTTCTGCATGCCGGCCCTGCCAGCGTCCCCATCTACAGTCAGCACCACTCAACACTTTGGCTTCTTTTATGAGCGGAGATTTATGTCCCCCGTCCTCGCTCTTATCGCCATTGTCCCTGGGAAAGGAGGTCACTGCGGATGTTTGCAGTCAGGAAACCCTTTTTAACCAGAATACAGAGAAAGTCTCCCACTCCTCTTCCATCATTTTTGTGTTATGGCCGTCTTGCTCTGCTCCCCTGCATGCAGTCTCATTATTTTTAGCTTACACGGCGCCGTTATTCACGTATTACTTGCTACATTATGGATTCGGGTCATGTCTTATTGCTGTTGTGGGTAAAATTTGAGCTGAATAGTGGATCAGGGAGCCATCCAAAGTGCCTAATTTAATTTAATGTGCTTGGCGTAGCAATTTAGAGTACATTTGTTCAGTGGGAAATTTCCTACAGCATCCAAATGGTTTGGTTCTTCTAATTAGAGCAGAACAATCATGTTTTGGTCCAGTTTGTTGTTGGGTTTATGATGCTTTTGTTTTGATCAAAACACCCCAGAGATTTCTTGTCTTTGCTCTTTTTTTCACACTTTCATGTTTCAGGTCATCAAATCAAACGCTGATATCAAACAAAGAAAAGTTTCCAATGTTGATTTTAATTATTAAAACCAAAGCAACACCTCAGGCCCAGATCTAAAGGAAATCATAAACAGAGAAGAACCAATATCTACAACTGGAGGAAACGTGTAACATAATTACGACACGCGCAGCTCGACAAGCATCCAGGAGGCAGCAGAAGAAGAAGAAGACACCGTTAAAGTTCTCACTTACCTCAATTAAAGTCAGAGTTCCTGATTCAGCAAAAGGAAAGAAGCTGAAAGGAGTCTATAGATTCACGAGACAACTTTTTGTTGGAGGTGTGCGTCCCGTTACGTTTTGCATAAAGCTAACAGAGCATCACACCCACAGTAAAACATGAGTGCTAGTCTGCAGCATGAGTGTTTCTGTGGCATCCAGTCACAGCAGACTGAAAATAATTCATAACGGATCTTTTTTTATGGGTCACTTTTATTGTTATCACAGTTTATATATCGCCCATCCCTCCTGTGGGATGACTTTAAACCAAAGTCAGCGCAGAAACAGTTCTGCAAAGAAGAGTGGGCCAACATTGCTCCACAGCGAAGCAACAAGACTTTATGGTGGAATTTGGCACCAGGAGTGACAGAAACAGATTTACACACACACACACACACACACACATATATATATATATATATATATATATATATATATATATATATATATATATATATATATATATATATATATATGCTGGCCGGAAAAAAACAAAGCTGACATGCGGAAGGCGGTGTTTCCCGCAGGAATTTGCTTAGGCGAGGCGGTGAGTTGGCGAACGGAACAAGTTTTTTGCCTGTTTTTCCCTGCCATTCACTATATGCACGCGAGAAAGCAACAACAAAAAAAACGTGTGTTAACGTCAAATAAACATGCACGCATATCGAGTTAGCAAGCATTTCAGTTTAAAGTTCTTCCAGCATGGAATATGACAGAAACAAGTTAGTTGTAACCACTGCCAAGTTAAACTTTGGTATTGAACATAAAATGGTAATGCTGCTCCCTGCGGTTACCTCAGAAATTGCCTGTTTTTGGTAGATTTTTTTTCCCCATAAAGAGAATTCCCTGTCAGTGGCAATAAGCTTTAATTTATTATTATTGCTATTTTTTGTTTTACATGTTTAAGTTGAGCTTTACACTAAATATGTGTTACTGATAAGTGCTACAAATGTTACAACAGTTTTGTTCATATGGCAGCAGAACATTAAAATAAAAGTGCTCTTTACACTACTTTTGAATTTATTCTTGGAGTTTGTAAATACAATGCGATTAATCATGATTAATCAGACAAATTATGCGATTGATCGCGATTAAATATTTTATATATACATATATATATATATATATATATATATATATATATATATGTATATGTATATATATATATATATCCCCATGAGGGATTAAGCGGATCAGAAAATGGATGGATGGATGAATATATATATATATATATATATATATATATATATATATATATATATATATATATATGTGTGTGTGTGTGTGTGTGTGTGTGTGTGTGTGTGTGTGTGTTTTCACTGCGCTGAAGCTGGTTGTATGGATGTGTGTGTGTGTGGGGGGGGGGGGGGGTCTCTGTCTGTAGTAAAATCAGAGCCGCAGTGGATCCCATCCTCAGCTTCCTCTCTGAAGCCCCTCGCCACTCCTTCCCCTCCTGCAATTGGATAAGGAACCCCCCCCCCCCCCCCCCCCCCCTCATCAGTATGCAGGCGGCGCGGCGTGCGCATGAGGGAGAGGGGAGCGAGAGACGTAGTAGTCAGTGCGATGGGCTAGAGGAGAGCGAGGAGGCGGAGGCGCAGAGTGAATGAGAGCCGCTGGGTCTGCCTTGCCTTGCCTCCCTGCCTGTCGTCTGCCTGAAGCTGGGTTCCTCACCACGGCGCCATGCCGCACTGACACGGAGCGGACCCACGGCCCGGTTCCACCAGCGACGCACGCTCAGCACCACCCACTGCTCCACCAGCCCAGGAAACCAGAGAGCGAGCGCGCAGGGCTCCCTCCATCCGCGGCCTGTCGCCACAACCCAGGCACCAGCCGCCACCAAAGCACGTCTCCTTCCACTCGGTCCTTCCCTCACCAACGCCACCACCTCCTCTCGCCTCTCCTCTCCCTCCTCCCTATGCCCTTGTCCTCGGCGGCTCCTCTCTCCTCCCTGGCCAGTATATGGATAGAAGCTCCCTGTTTCAGCTCATACAAGAGCAGGTAAGCATGCGCCATGCGGCGGAGGTCTCTGTGGTGGTTACGCAGCCTCCAGGCCACCTACCCGGCGGGGACGCAGACGCGCAGGATGTGCTGAAGGCTGAAGGCAGGAACTGTTTGCTGTAGCTGAAGGAGATGGAGGTGAGCATCGTGGAGCCATGTTGGCCCGGAGGAGGGAAGGTCAGAGCAGGAGCCCCGGCTGCAGGGGGCCACCATGTCAGGTTTTAGCCAGGCGGTGATGAGAGGGGCGGATGTGGCAGCTGACGGCTGTTCCAGATGTGCAGATTGTGACTGCAGCGTTATTGTCGCTATACGTCCTCCTTTAACGCATTTATCTGTCAAATCAGCCAATTAGTAAAGAGCAAAACGAGATAGAAATCTGAATGTAAGAAGAAAATGTCTAAAAATGTCTCACCAGCGATTCAGTATTTTAATTTAATTGTTTTCATCTTATAAGCAGTTAATGCCATACGTGGAGTTAAAGCGGTCCTGGCGATTTAGTTATAAATCCTGCAAAGTCTGGAAAATGCTTTCATTTTCATTCTGCAGGTCAGGAGAAACATTAACAAATTCATTTTTTTGGTAAAATTGCTCGCTGTTCTGGATTTTTTTTCTTTTGTATTTAGGAGAAAAACCTAATAGCTCTAAATGGATAACTGGATTCTGCAGTCTTATTTCTGTTTATCAAAGTGAAAGTATCTGTATTAGTCTCCCTTCAGAGAAATTAGTGTTGGATAGAAGGATCAGCTGCATTGTACATATTAATTTACTAATAAAAGCAGTGTCAGTAGATTAAGAAATAAACATACAATAGTAACAGCAGTTCATAAATCACAATTCGACTAAAACTGAGCTTGAGATTTACCTTTTATCTCAATTTGACTTTAACATTTTGCTCGTCTGTATTTTTTTGTTTTTCACATACAGACAGAGCAAAATAATTTAAAAAGCCATTTCTCTACTTTTTTGACTCTTTACATTCAGGCTGGAGGATCTGTGGTTCTTAAACTGGATCTAGGTTTAAAATGCTAATCAAGATACTCAAACTGCTGTTTCGAGGGAATTTTTTGCTGCTAACTAAATAAGGGTGACGATGTTATCCTTGTTTGTCTGGGTCAGAGGTGCAGACTTAGAAACGGAGCGGACTGAACGGACAGGAAGGTGCAGGTGGTTCTGCTGCTTATGCAGCGGTTCTGTTTGAAAAGTTCTCTGGACCTGTTAGCTGTCTCTGGATGTTCTCCTGCAGCAGATCAGGAACAGAGCCTGGACAGAGCGGCAGGGACACTGCAGACCTTTCAGATCCCCTCACTGTCCTCTGCAGGGCTGTGCAGCAGCCGGAGGACCTCAGTGTTGCTGAATGTGATGCCAACACACGTTCCATGCTCTGCTCTGGAAAATTTATATCAGACAGGAGCCATTTTCATGAGTTTATTCCATTGTTCTCCAGAATGAATTTTATTATTTGTTTTAGGCGGATTTTAATTATAAGTTCAAATGTACTATGTGGATTTATGGCAGATGTTGGAATGGATGGATGGATGGAGGATGGATGGATGGATGGATGGATGAATATATGAATGATGGATGGATGGATGGATGGATGGATGGATGGATGGATGGATGGATGGATGGATGGATGGATGGATGGATGGATGGATGGATGGATGGATGGATGAATATATGAATGATGGATTGATGGATGGATGGATGGATGGATGAATATATGAATGATCGATGGATGGATGGATGGATGGATGGATGATTATATGAATGATGGATGGATGGATGGATGGATGGATGGATGGATGGATGGATGGATGGATGGATGGATGGATGGATGGATGGATGAATATATGAATGATGGATGGATATATGGATGGATGGATGGATGGATGAATGGATGGAATTATGGATGATGGATGAATGGATGGATGGATATATGGATGGATGGATGGATGGATGGATGATGGATGGATGGATATATGGATGGATGGATGGATGGATGGATGATGGATGGATGATTGGTGAATGGATGGATGATGGATGGATGATTGATGAATGGATGGATGATGGATGGATGATTGATGAATGGATGGATGATGGATGGATGATTGATGAATGGATGGATGATGGATGGATGATTGATGAATGGATGGATGATGGATGGATGGATGGATGGATGGATGGATGATTGATGAATGGATGGATGATGGATGGATGGATGATGGATTTATGATTGATGGATTTATGATTGATGAATGGATGATGGATGGATGGATGGATGGATGATGGATGGATGATGGATGGATGGATGATGGATGAATGGATGGATGATGGATGGATGGATGATGGATGGATGATGGATCGATTGATATATGGATGGATGGATGGATGAATGGATGGATGGATATATGGATGGATGGATGGATGGATGATGGATGGATGATAGATGGATGATTGATGAATGGATCGATGGATGGATGGATGGATGGATGATGGATGGATGATAGATGGATGATTGATGAATGGATGGATGATGGATGGATGGATGGATGGATGGATGGATGGATGGATGGATGATGGATGGATGATAGATGGATGATTGATGAATGGATGGATGATGGATGGATGGATGGATGGATGGATGGATGGATGGATGGATGGATGGATGGATGGATGATAGATGGATGGAGAATCCTCTCTGTTCCATCATGTTTTGCCTTCATGTGATTTTTGCCTATTTTCCTCATCAGTTTATAATTCCATTCTAAGGCTCGGTTTGTTATTCTAAGTTTCTGGTTCTGGTTCCGGCCCGGTTTGTGTTTTAACTCTCAAAGGTCCTGTGTCTCTTCACTCTGCTGCTGACGGTTCTCTCAGAGTCCAAACCCAGCGTTGCCCCCCCCCCACACCGGTGGAAAACCTTCCCCCTGCCGTCTGGTCAAGCTTCCTGCCAGGGCGGCCATTTTTAGTCCCCGGGCAACTTGAGCTGTGCTCCTTCACGTCCAGAACCAACAAACCGAGATGGATCTGCGGCGAAAGGCTCGACCCAAAGCGCCTTTATTTTTAGGCTCTACGCGCTGGAAAACAGCAGAGTTACATCTGTGGCTCTGTTTCTGCAGCTCTGTGGGATTCTACGCGTTCTTATTTAAGCCGCGTAATTAACCGACCCGCCCGGCTCTGGGCTGATTGGCAGATTTATTGGGTGGGCAGTTTTCTCCTGGAGGGGGGAAATTGATTGGGCGAGCAGCGGGGGTCCAGAGGTTCTGAGTGACCCGTCAGCAGCATGCTGAACAGACCCGAGGGAATGTGGTTCTGAGTGATCGGCAGCTTTATTTCCATCTGTTTATATCCATGAAACAAGGGTTGAGTCGCTTGAGAAGATGCGGCGCTGGTCCAGATCCGTTCCCTCAGAGCTCACCTGGAACATGTTGCATGAGGGACTCGGACTCATCCGTGTCGGTGTCCATCCAGGTTATTTCCAGGTTCTAAACTGCTACACGTCTTATTAACTGCAGGCTTTTATTTTGCTTATGCCAGGACGTTCATACGGACAGTCCGCAGCGCCATTAAGCTCGGGTCTGAACCCAATCAATCTCTCAGGCTGACGGCTCACTCTTCCATTTATGGGACTCCATGTGGCGGGCCTTTTATTTAGAAAAAAAAAAGATCTTTAATCAGACCAAACGGGAATGAAATGTGCCAGCAGACCAGAAATCTGCTGCCTGTATGGACCTTTGTCTTTTTTTTCCCCAGGAAAGCATTTTTCAGACCAAAGCCTTGTGTTGTTACAGCTCTGCTCGTTTCTTTTCTTTAGGTTTACCAGGAAGCTTTCCACAACACACACACGTCCTTGTTTAAATTACAAAGTGAGGACCGTGTCTTTCTATCAGCCCAACCCTAACCTAAACCTAAAACTGACACTTAGCCCAGAAAAAAGCAAGGGAGTAAAAAAGGTCCTCACTTTACTAGTAAAATGAGCAAAAAAAAAAATTTCTTGCTCAGCTGCAAGAACACACACACACACGTCCTTGTTTAAATTACAAAGTGAGGACCGTGCCTTTCTATCAGCCCAACCCTAACCTAAACCTAAAACTAACACTTAGCCCAGAAAAAAGCAAGGGAGTAAAAAAGGTCCTCACTTTACATCAAAGTCCTCACTTTACTAGTAAAACGAGCAAAAAAAAAATGTCTTGCTCAGCTGCAAGAACACACACACACACACATTCCCATCTTGCTATACGTAGTGAGGACCATGTGCCGACTCCCATTGACTTCCATTCATTTTCATTCACTTTCATTTTCCATGCTCTAACGCTGACAATAACTAACCCTAACCATTACCAGTTCTTATGCCACGGTCTGGGTGAATACTCAGTTCTGATTGGCTGTTAAAAAGTGTTATAAGGCACCTATGATATAAAAAGGTTCTGGTCAAACAGCCTGATTGTTCTACATTATTGGCTCAGGTGGGACAACTTACCTTTGCAACGCGTCACAACGAGAGATATTAACTAGTTTCTGTCGGCCGCTTCTTGTGAAAAACATACGATTATAACTGTTAAAAAAAACATTAAAGTATTTATAATTGATTTAATATTCATTGAATGGGGTTGGATGGGGTTTATAAAAATATCAAAATGTTTAATTGCTGTGTGGTTCTTGTGATATTGTACACGGTCAAAGGAGTTGTAATAACTGCTTAAACACTACAATCTGAATGGCATTGTACATCTGTTTTAACAACAATAATAATATGTTTAAAAAAAATATTCAGTGAATGGGATAATAGCCTTATAACGGTGTCCATTATCAGATATTAATGGACTTTGGTTGGTTGCAGCAAAATGTCCTCACTCTGATGCCTAAACAGGAAACACACACACACACACACGAATAATAACCAGTAATAGTTTTCCTCTTCCTGTAAAAAGGTTTACATTAAGATGTAACATACAATACTATATTGGAATTAAATACATATATACACAGAATAAATACATTACTATATATATATTTACTCAAAATAAATAGAAACAATGATACATCATTTAAATGACACATCATGGGATTGATAAAAATTCAGGAATTATTTATTTTTCTTGAAGATACTTTCTCAAAACTCTTAAAAAATTCCTTATTCTGAAACGTTTTCTGTGTAAGTGTGGCTCTGAATGGGAATATGAACGAACCTTTGGTTGTTTAATCTACCTTCAATTACATTATACAGAAGAATAAATGTGTTTATTGTCCTTGGATGTTTTTTTTTACCATTTCTGATGAAGAGCATCATTAGAAATGCTGCTTGCGTGCGTTTGGGCTGCAGGACCAAAGGAGGAAGGTTCCTGTGAAGCCGTCAAGGTGACGCAGATGAAGGAGCAGGAAGGAGAGAGGCGCAGAGTTTGCTCTTCTCTCTCTGGGACGCTGAGCTCAGGGTATTTCTGGCCTTTGTCAGATCGCACGTTTGCTCCTTACTTTGCAACGCTGCTGATAATGTGACAGCTGGCTGCAGTCGGCCTCTAAAGTTTGCTATAATTAGCGGGGGGGAATATCTCTGTGTGTCTGGTTCGGTTCTTATCGGGCTTATTTATATCCTGCTTTGGGGTTCTGATGGTGTTTTTGACATGTTTGTGTGGAGTGACTAAACCAAAGATGAGATAAAATGTGCTTTATTCATCCCAGAACTGAGAAATTATCAGGCAGCAGCATAACATAAAAAAAACAGACATTGCCAAGCTTAACATAAAATGTAATAGCAAGAAGGAGAAAATTATGATCTGAAAATGTCTATAAATGTTTACATCCTGTACCTACATACGCCGTAGGTAAAGCAGAAATTATACGTAACGTGCAAATGTTGCAATGTGCAAGTGAAAGTAGGCAGAGTATTCAAATACCATCCAGTTCTGGCTAAAAAGTTTATACAGCATCAAAATATAGATTAAAAATCACAAAGTGCTTCACAGAGTGTGATATTAAGTAAACGTTTGTCTAAATAAAAGTGTCTTCAGCTGCTTTTTTAAAAGATTCAACAGAGTCGGCCAACGGACAGAAAGGGGCACGGCGTTCCACAGAGCTTAAATTTAAATAGTTTTAAATAATTTAAAATCCTCCCTATTTCAAATATAAAACCAGAAATTGGTCAGACATGGAAGCATATTTTTTCTGGACTGGGATGAACTCAAAAATCAGCTTTTTTTTTAGCTTAGCCTAAGAGCTCAAAGGCTAAAATACTGTTTATTTGGAGAAAGTAAAATCCCATTTTTCCTGATCAACAAACTTTGTCATGTGTATAATATAACAGAACACAGAATAGGATTATGGTCAGGTCATAATTTCAGATTTTACTCCACAGAAGATAACGGGGACTGTCAGCTAAAGAAACACCCATGTTTCTACAGAAATATCTATTAAATACCTCTCAGAAATATTAGGGATATTATGGGATGGTTAAGATCAGGGCCGTCTAAAGTAAGGACATGGGGGCCAGTTACAGCCGATATATATATATATATATATATATATATATATATATAGATATATATATATATATATATATATATATATATATAATATATTTATATATTTATTATATATATATATATATATATAGATATATACATATATATATATATATTTATATTATATATATAGATCTCTCTATTCTATCTATAGATATATCTCCCTATAATATATATCTCTCTCTCTCTCTATTTTTATCTCTCTCTCTATCTATCTCTATATATCTATCTCTATATCTATATATATCTATCTATATATACTGAGTATTCTGTGGAGTAAAATCTGAAATTATGACCTGACCATAATCCTATTCTGTGTTCTGTTGGTACCGGGAATTTTTTTTTTTTTTAAAGTTACTAGTCTCAAAAGTATCAAGAACACGTCCTAAAGTTGGAAATCTGACTGAGTCAGGTGATTAAAAGAAGTTAAACGTTTTAATTTTGATATGGCTGCCACACGTATAACAAGTCAATGTCAGAGCTGCACGACGCCCAACCATGTAAATGAGGTTAAATCCTCGCTGTTCTCTCTCACACCGTCATCTGAATCAGGCGTGAACATATACCAGGGTAAATTAATTAATCAACCGGTAACCAATGTTTATTTAGAGAAAGTAAAATCCCATTTTTCCTGATCAACAAACTTTGTTATGTGTATAATTTTAGCTTCAGCAGTGATAAACAAACCAGTAATGCAGCAGAAGCGTGCACTGCAAAAACGGATTTAAAAAATAAGTAAAATGTTCTTAAAATTAGTGCTTTTGTTCTAGATTTGAGCAGATAAATAAGATCATCTGCCAATGGAATGAGTATTTTGACCCCTAAAATAAGATAATTAGACATACTGCACTTGAAATAAGACGATGGAGATGAATTGTTCCTATTTTAAGTGCAAAAATCTTATTCCATTGGCAAATCATCTTATTTACCTGCTCAGATCAAGGACAAATACACTGATTTGAGGAAAATATTACTTATTTTTGTTGTGTTTTTGCAGTGTGCCGATGATTGAACAGAGTAAACTGTCACCGCGCTGCAGGTTGTGCTGCTCTGCATGAGGAGCTGCGCCTGCGAGCTGCGTCTGCGTGACGGCTGCAGACAGAGGCGTGTTGAGCCGCCTGCTGCTGCGTGTTTTCATGGCTGTGGGGAACATGTGGGCCTCAGGCTTCATTCATGAGATCCTCAGAGTCTCTGAATGTGACGGACATCCTGAGGGCCGCCGCTGCACTGCAAAAACGGATCTAAAAATAAGTAAAATGTTCTTAAAGTTAATGTATTTATCCTTGATTTGAGCAGGTAAATAAGATTATCTGCCAATGGAGTGAGTATTTTGACCCCTAAAATAAGATAATTAGACATCCTGCACTTGAAATAAGATGATGGAGATGAATTGTTCCTATTTTAAGTGCAAAAATCTTATTCTATTGGCAGATTATCTTATTTACCTGCTCAAATCAAGGACAAATACACTGATTTTAAGAACATTTTACTTATTTATAGTTCCGTTTTTGCAGTGTGCTGAGAGCGCTTTCCCTCAGCAGACGTCTCTGCGCTCCTCCGACTCAGAAACATCTTATTACCCCCCCCCCCCCCCCCCCCCCCATCATCCATCCACAGCTCCTCCTTCCTCCAACAGACGTCGTCTTCATCGGTGAATCTGTTTTTTTTTTCTTTCTTCTCGATGCGTGAAAGCTTTTGTTTCTCTGCCTCCTCCTCTGGAACGCCAACATGTCGGGGAGGCGGGAAAAACAGGGAAACGTGAGGCGGCTTGTCAAAGCGTCGCCCTCACCAGTGTTGGATTGCTTCAATAACTGCCCCCCCCCCTTCTCTCCATCCGTCTGCCTCTTGTTGCTTCGCATCTCTGTGGAACAGGAAAGGCCTCCTCCTCCTCCTCCTCCTCCTCCTCCTCCTCCTCCTCCTCCTCCCGGCTCTCGGTCATCTGTGTTTCTCATCTCGGTAATTGATAACCCTAATTGGCTCGGTGAAGCGTCTCCCCGTGTTCTCCTGCAGATGACGTGGTAAACGGCAGGATGCGTGCGGCGTGGCGGCTCGGCCCTCAGGTGTGTGCGTAGTGATGCTGACGCTCTGACATATGGATGCTGACGGTAACAAGACGTCCCGGGGCCCCTGGGGGGGGGGGGGGGGGGGGGGGGGGGGCATCACGATGGCGGCTGTAGTGTGTCACAGTTATGGGGACGCAGAAGAAGAGGCCTTTCCTCCTTCCTCTCATTCACAACCCTCTCCTCCTCCTCCTTCTTTAATCGTCTTTCATTTCTCTCACCAACCTCCCACACCCATTTTCTTGCATCTGTATCTGTCTTTTCTTCCATTTCCTGCCTCTCCTGCCCCTCGTCGTCCTGCTACGCCGTACATCACACACACTGCAGATATCTGCACCGTCCCCCTCAGGGGGAAACAGGGCCGTCTTTTTTTTTTTTTTTTTTTTGCTAATACCCACAGACCTCGGAGTAAAAGGGGGATTATCTAAAAATAGCCTCGGGCTTTTCGCCACCTCAGTCCATTTTCACCCTGTACTTTGGCTTTATGGGCATTTTAGGGCTGTTTTAAGATTGGAAATTACCGTTAAGGTTAATGTCAGGAAATATGCTGCACTGCAAAAACGGAACTAAAAATAAGTTAATTGTTCTTTAAATTAGTGTATTTTTCCTTGATTTGAGCAGGTAAATACGATGATCTGCCAATAGAATAAGATTTTTGCACTTAAAGGCATACTATGCAACATTTTTCAGTTAATTAATGTGTTCCATACCGTTTTGGATGATTAAATGAGTCATTTCAGGTCGAACAAAGGTTTTCTCGGCCGCCCTGGTGGTCTGTGGGGGAATTACCGTACTTGCAATTGCAGGAGCCCTCGGCCCGCATCCACAGGCTCAGAAGTCTGGTGCATCGCGAGAGTCGGTCTTGCTTTACGGCGAGAACTCCATGTGTTTTTGCCCTGCCATTCACTATATGCACGCGCGAAAGCAACAAAGAACCGCGTGTTAACGTCAAATAAACATGCAAGCATTTCGAGTTTTATTATTATTATTATTATTATTATTATTTATTTTATTTTTTTTATGTTGGCGAGACGCTACCGGGGCGGCCGCGGCCGCGGCTTGGCAAGGCGGCGGCGGCCGGCCGCCTCGCCAAGATAGCGCTGCGGGAAACCCTGATGTTCATACCTTCACTGTGTTAGTCATTGTTTGTACTGCCGTTTTTTTTCGACTTTTCGTTGCGTTCGCCTGTCTGCTAAGCTCAAAACAACCGCGCCTGGCTTGACGGAGAAACCAGAACAGCTGAACATCTTTATGACAGTGCACTTTTACTTTCGCCCTCTGGGGGGAGCCTCGCTGGAAAATCAACCCCGGTTGCATAGTTTACCTTTAAAATAGGAACAATTCATCTCCATCATCTTATTTCAATTGCAATTAATTATCTTACTTTAGCGGTCAAAATACTCATTCCATTGGCAGATAATCTTATCTACCTGCTCAAATCAAGGATAAAAACACACATTTGAAGAACATTTTACTTATTTTTAGATCCGTTTTTGCAGTGTGTGGACTTTGTCTGTGGTGAGTAAAAGGTTTCATCTGATTAGCTCTATATCTATACACTGCAAAAAGGGAAGTAAAATATTCATATAATTTGTATATTTTTTTCTTAATTTGAGCAGCTAAATAAGACTATTTGCCAATGAGAATTTCTACCCCTAAAATAAGATAATTAGACATCCTTCACTTAAAATAAAAACAATTCATCTCCATCATCTGATTTCAAGTGAAAAAATCTTATTCCATTGGCAAATAGTTTAATTTACCAGCTCAAATCAATAAAAAATACACTAATTTTAAGAGGATTTTACCTATTTTGAGGTTCCCTTTTTGCAGTGTATCCCCAAATTAACAGGGCTCGCTAACGTTTTTATTTGATGTACCAAACTTACATTTTTTGGGATTTATTTTGACCAGATTATAAATACCTTTGGGGGCAAAAAGTGTGAAGTCATGAAATAATTGTTTGAAACTAAATCACCAGCACTGCAAAAATTTAACTAAAAATAAGTCAAATTTTCTTAAAATTAGTGTATTGATGATTTGCCAATGGAATAAGATTTTAGTACTTAAAATAGGAATAACTCATCTTCATCATCTTATTTAGATGGCAGAATAACTAATTATCTTATTTTAGGGGTCAAAATATTCATTCCATTGGCAGATAATCTTATTTACCTGCTCAAATCAAGGACAAATACACTTGTATTGAAAATTTGACTTCTTTTTATTTCTGTTTTTGCAGTGAGCGGAGCAACTTTTATCTCTCACCATTTCTCTGAAACCATTCACATAAACGTGCCTGACCTCCTTTTCCTAACATGATGCAAACCCACCCTGAGCAGCAGCAACAGCTGCAGCTCATCTGGGACGGTTTTCCTCGGGGGTCCGGGGATCTTTTTGACCAGAGAAGCATTTATTAGGTCAGACACTGGTGTTGGACGAGATGCTGTGGACTCCACACCAAACCCACTCATCCGTCTCTTTGTGGACTGGTGTCCAGTCATGTGGGAAAGGGAAAGAGCCCAAACTGTTCCCACTGGGAGCAGGAAATTGTCTAAAACATCACTGCAAAAATGGATCTAAAAATAAGTAAAATGTTCTTAACATTTGTGTTGTTGTCCTAGATTAGAGTAAGTAAATAAGATTATCTGCCAATGGAATGAGTATTTTGACCGCTAAAATAAGATAATTAGATATACTGCACTTGAAATAAGGTGATAGAGTTGTTCCTATTTTAAGTGCAAAAATCTTATTCCATTAGCAGATTATCTTATTTACCTGCTGAAATCAAGAACAGATACACTCTACATTTTAATTGCTGTACTGTGAAATCACTGCTGCACTTTATCCTGTAACTTTATCCTGCAAAGTTACTTTATTCTGAAATCCACTGCAATTCACAGTAATTCTCAAGCTGTATGCAAACGAAATTTCGTTCTGTACGCACTCTGTGCATACAAAGTGACAAAAAAGTTTGTCTAAGTCTAAGTCTCATTTTCAGAAAATTTTACTTATTTTTAGTTCCATTTTTGCAGTGACTTTGGTATTTATTTAGTCCTACTTACAACCCAAAGGCCACAGTCACCCAATCACAGCCACTAACGTACATATTGATGCATCAGCGTGTCAGACAGAGACGTGGTTTATCTCTGCAGAGATCCAATCTGTATAATCTGATTAAATTTGACTTTGGAAAGTGCCTTGAGATGACATGTTTCACGAATTGCCGCTATATGAGTAAAATTGAATTGAATTGAATTGAACGTGCCTCCACTGCTCCAGAGTCCAGTGGAGGCGTGCTCCACACCGCTGCATTGCACTTGGAGATGCAACGCCTGGATGCAGCTGTTTGGTTGTGGAAAACCAGAAATCTATGAAGCTCTCTGCTCAACGTTGTTGAGCTCAGCTGAGGGCCACATGAGGTCTGCAGGTCTGTAGTCACTGGTTAGGACCTCTGCTCCCCGTGTGCTCCAGTATCTGCCGAGTTTCTCTCGTTCTCAGTCGCCTCGTTCTGAAAGGAACACCTGAGGTTAGAAAAAAGTATCTTCGGATAAAAGCTACAGTTGCTAACTGGATTTTTGCCACAGCTGTGGAAAAATACACAAATGCAACAGTGAAGACTCTCCTTCCAGTCTGCGTCCTTGGTTTCTTCTTCTAATTCGTTCGTCTCTGTGAAAAAGTGTTTTTGTAAAGCGGCTGTGCAGCTTGAACGCTTTAAAATCATCCTTATTTACGTGTGATTCTAGAAAATGCGTAAAAATTCAGGCCTTTGCGCTGAAAGTACAAACCTGAACACGGAGGGGTTTCCTGGTTGACGGTTGCTCTTTCTGTGAGCAGCGGGGCTTTAAGCTGTGAGTTAATGCGCCGCGGTTTATTCTCTCTGTCCGAGCGAATCAGAGAAGAAGGCTTTAAGACCAGACGGAGGAGCTCCCTCTCTCCTGGACACGAGCAGCTCTGATCCAGCTTCGCCTCGACGCCACGTCTGAACGCTGGATTCTCCCCGGAGCGTCAGGACGCTGCCAGTTCACTGGCCAGAACCTAATGAGGCCGCATGCTTTCAGGAATTGCTGAAACGAGAATCAGCAATGACTCCTCCTGTGCCGTCTCTTTGTTACATCCTCCGTTTGTCCTCAGGCTTGTTTTTAACTAACGCTGCGCTAAGCAGAGCTGGCAGGAGAAATGAACGCTCCGGCGAAGAGCTCCTGAACTCTATTCAGGACAGCAAGAGGGGAAAGAAGACCAAGAAATAAGTACAATAAGCTGCGTTACATGATGAAAGTGTACAGGACTGTCTCAGAAAATTTGAATATTGTGAAAAGGTATACTAGTAGGCTATTCAACTAATCACTTGAATCGTCTAATTAACTGGAAACACTGCAGGGTTTCCTGAGCCTTGAAAAACCCTCAGCTTGGTTCAGTAAACTAAATCACAAGTATGGTAGTGGTTAAGAGACGACATAAGATTCTCACAGTAACTGGTGTACTGACCATGGCATTACTGTCCTTGATTGGCCTGCCAATTCCCCTGACCTGAACCCCATAGAGAATTTGTGGGGTATTGTGAAGAAGAAGCTGAAAGACACCAGAGCCAACAATGCAAATGAGCTAAAGGCCGCTATTGAAGCATCCTGGGCATCCATAACACCTCAGCAATGCCACAGGCTGATTGCCTCCATGCCACGCCGCATTCATGCACTAATCTGTGCAAAACGATTCCCAACCAAATACTGAGAGCATTAATGGACATTTTCAAATGTTTGATTTTTTTTTTTTACTTGGTCTGAGGAAATATTCTAATATTTTGAGATAGGATTTTTGAGTTTTCTTCATCTGTACGCCATAATCAGCGATATTAAAACAATAAAAGGCTTGCGATATTTCAGTTGATTTGTAATGAATCCAGAATGTATGACATTTCATGTTTTTTAATTGCATTACAGAAAATCAAGAACTTTATCACAATATTCTAATTTTCTGAGACAGTCCTGTATATCCAATTGGTTGGCTGTTTCTGGCTTCTGATTTGTCTCTTTATGAGTCCAGGGTGCACACCTGACAGGTGTTTAAGCTGTCAGCGAAGCGCCGTCTGAGCTCGGTGCACAGCGAGCTCACGCTGTCCTGAAAACCGAGCTGATTTGGATTGTTGCTGTTTGGAAAGTGCCCTAATTATGCTTTTTACATCCGACTCTCCCAGGGGCAACTTCTGCATCCGTATCTGGAGATGCAAGTAGCTGCTGCGTGTAGTTAGGGCTTTGTGTGACTGCTGTGAGTGCTGTGGAACCTCCTGGGGGGCTCCTAATAATAAATGCATGGATGCAATTACACTGGGTGCCTGATGGGGCCCGTGGGCCAAGTACTTCACACTGCAGGGTCAGAGGGGCCCTTTGTGATGGATGAAAATAAAAAAATACCAATAAGAGCTGTTTTCAGTCCATCTTTGGGAAGAAATAAATGCCTTTACCAGTTTAATTTAATTAAAGGCTGCTAGGAGTGGTGGGTCTGTAAGCAGGTGAATAATTTAAACTGAATCCGTTTTTCTTTCAGCAAAGCAACAGGTGACTTCTCTTTGACTGATCCAGGACCAGTTTCTCTACGTTAGAATAATTTTAGCCATTTTTTATTTAAGTTGGGGCTCGCGGGTCATTCGAGGATTTTATGCATCGCAATTAAAGAACCAAACAAATTTAGCCGGCTACATTTTGCAGGATTCTGATTGATTTAGATGTTTCAGGGTGAGATTTTAATTGATCTGAAGACCGCGGTGGATAGAGATGAAATAAAATCTGCTTTAAGGGAAAAATGTTGGATGCGACATAATTTAATCACCACGCATTTAGCTTTCAGTTTGATTTAATAGTAAAGAACTATCAGTTGTTAAATACAGGAGGCTTTTTAGATTGAAAACCCACCTGTAAATTGTTCTAGATGCTCAGAATATCAGGAAATACAAAGAATTTGGTCCAAAAATGTGGGAACTGGTGTTCCTTTCTTTTATTAGGCCAAACGTTTGAGGTCCCTTTCCTCCAAACATCTGACCACTCTATTTATTTATTAAGAAAAATGTGTGTTTAGTTAATTGTTAAGCAAGTAAAAAATGAAAACTGAATTACTTTTGTGCTTTAAATTAAAATGAGTAGAAAAGTCAGTTTCCCGTGAGTGTTTTGACCATCATTGCTCTACTTGCTTTGTAAATATCCTGATCAGACCAACTGGTTTATTTGGTGTTTCATATTTATGATAATTTTCTGGTAGATTTGGAAGTAATTCAGTATAAGAAAAGAGTTATCCCCAAAAGTGAATTCAACAGAAAATGAAGGAAAAACATTGATGCGTTCAGAAGAGAAAAAGGGGGGAATTCTCTATTTTTTATGCATTTATTGAACAGGAAAAAATCTGATTTATTTTCCCACTGTTTGAGCGGCTGCTCACCGACCTGAGCAGATCAAGGGAAACCTGGCCTAGTCCAATCACCGGCTGATGAAGTACCGGCGTCTCTATTTGATCCTCATGCACAGAGAGCGTCTCTAACCTAGAAGCAGTTTAAAGAGCGGCTCTCTGTCATTTTTATGACGCTCCGCCTCTGTGATGGATAACAGGGAGTTATCGCTCAGGGATCAGCAGGAATAGCTCCTGTGTTTGTGTCTCCTCTGTGAAAAACAAGCTGCTGCTAAAACCAAACGCTCAACCGATGCGTCAGATTTGAAACAAAGACCGCGTCGGTAAATCCGAAGGGATTCTCCTCTCTGTGAAAGCTGCAGGTTCTGTTTGTTCAGACGTCTCGGTTTCCTTTTGCTGGTCGCCTTCGTTACGGGGAACCTGAAATGTCTGGAGCTGTTTCTTTGAGAAAGAGGATGATGATGATAAGCAGAGTAAAGTGTTTATCCTAACGTTGTTCATGTTGTTTTTGCAGCTGGACCCAGACAACACCGGATTCATCCCAGTGGAGAACTTCACCAGCTTGGTGGAGCACCATGAGCTGCAGCTGGACCCGTCCAAACTGGACATGCTGTTAGCGCTGGTCCACAGCAATGAGGAGGGACAGGTGTGCTACCAGGAGCTCATCGAGCTGGTGAGTGGACGCCGCGAGCGTTTCAAACGTTTGCAGGAACACAGGCCGCGTGGGGAACTACTGTCAGCGCCGCTGTAGGTACCAGATTGACTCGGGTCCTGCGCCTTCTAATGACGTCACTATACATGGTTCGTTTAACGTTTGCTCAATTGCACAAAATATTGTAATTGGTCTGGACAACTTACTAAAGTAATTATAGCGGGGTGTAGGTTTTATTCGAGAGCGGGATTGCGGTTTGTAAACAGACAATTTTACGTAGAAATTCTCCATGGTCCCTGCGCCTCCAGATGCCGTCACCTTATGGCAACTCCACTCAAACAAACTACATAGAGCCCGCGGTCTGCATTTGTAACGAATCAATTTTATTAAGTTAATTTAGCGGTTTCTTTTTTCTCAAAAGCTTGAACAAATGTTCAAGCCATTTTACAAAACAAACAACAACAAATATTTGGCTCAATGTTTGGAAGAATATTATTAACAAAAATGGAAGGGCTAGCCAGACTAATTTATCCAGCATATATCTTAAATGTACCAAATACCACAATAAAAAAAAATCAAATTCATCACAATTTCATGTGGAATAATAAAAAAACATGTGATCAGAAAGAACAATATCAGTACAAAAAGGAGGAATGAACGTTATTGATTTTAAAGTGATGAATGCCGTGATAAAATTAAATTTGGCTGCTGACTTTTATTAAAAATGAAATGAGTTTATGGTTTAGTTTCCGTTCACAACTTAAAAAAAAATTGGAGGAATTAAATTTCTCTAAGGTTGTAACTGTGATCCTGCAAAATTACCGATTAAATTGTCAGACTACCACACAAGTATTCCAAAATGATGTTAAAAGTTTTCATGCCTCGACTAATTTACAGGAAAATAACCGTAAATTAACAAAATAAAATTGATTTGTAACAAATGGAGACCGCGGGCGTAATGTAGTTTGTTTGAGTTGAGTTGCCATATGTAGACGTCATCGGGTAGCGCCCGAGCCAATCTGGTACCTACACCGGTAGATTTCAGGAAAGGTTACTGGATCGATTGAGTCGGGGCCAGCAAGCTCTGCCGTAGCAAAAAAAAAATAAAAAATTGACGGGATTGCTTAGACGGTTGTCCCCGCGAAGGAGGATCAATCTCTGCAGTTAATGTGTCGGTAAATCCAGACGCTTAACCTCACAAGCGTGGCACGGCAGGAGCCAGAAAACACCCACGCCAGCCTGAGAGGACACATAATTCAAACTATGGATTTTATTTAGAGGGATCCCGGCAGTCAGATATTAAACCACTGTGCCTGTGATGGGCGGCTTCACAGCGTTTTAGATTTAATCACTGCTGTATGCGAGGATGTCGCAGCGCACACCTTAATGCTTTTCACGAGGAAGCTTTGACAGACCGCGTCAAAGGAAAAGGTTTCATGGTTTTAACGGGTTTTTTTTTTCTGATGAACATTTAAAAAGTGTGACGTGTATTTATGTTAAGCTCTCTTTTGCTGCAGTGTCAGTTACGTCTCTACCAGCTACGCACACCTAAAGATTGGGATTTATTCTTATTTACAAAATACCTCCAGCTGAGTGGAGACGCCCAGTCTCACCCCAGAGAGGTCTGAACTTTGACTAGGCCGTTCTAACCGCTGAATTTCCTCTAATCTAAACCATCCCATAATATCTCAGGCTGCAGGTTCAGGCTGGTTCTCCTGCTGGAATGAGAACCTCCACCTCAGTCTCAGGTTCTCCTGCAGCCTCTAACAGGTTCTCCTCCAGGATGGTCCTAATTTATCTCCATCAGTGACGTGCAGTCAGGGGAGGCAAGTGAGGCCACTTGCCTCCCCTGACTGTCATCATGGAAAGAAAGAAAATATATAAAAACATAATATGAATTTTTGATTCACTCAGTCATTTGTAATAAGTATTTTTTTATCTAATTTCCTCATTTTTTATCATATTCTCTTTAAAATCGCAGACTTTTCGCTATTTTTTATATAAATTCTTGGTGGCGCTTGATAGCGAAGCTGGTGAGGCCGCAGCGATCTTGGCCTCCCCTGAGATTGAGCAATCCCACGTTAACTGCGCTGGCTTCCATTCTGTGAATGCATCTTCCTGTCTCTAGATCATAAATTCAATTGTTCAAACAGTTATGAACTGATTTTCCACAATTTAATATATGTGGATTACAAATTGTGTTTCGGTCATCAAACTGTGTGCAGGTAACATGTTTTCGTGCTGCTGGGAGATCATAACCGGCAGAGAGCTGGTTGTAGGTGAGGCCGGCAGTTCCTTGGCCTCTAGGCAGGGGGCGCTCAAGGGAAACCGCTCCTGATCCTAAAACTGTAGAGTGACAGCAAGTTATGGATGTTTTATTAGCGAGTTTTGCTAAACAAGTAAAGCACTAAAAAGACTCTAAACATACCGCTGGAACAGGACTGATGAAGGAAGGCTTTCCTCCCTGGCAGTGAGCTCCACTGAGACTGAGACACTTTTAAATCTGAAGAAGATAAAGAGAACTTTTACCGGAAAATTATGATATTTTTGTTCAGAAAGAGCGCCGCATGGACTTCATTTATAAGTAGAGGTAAGACAGCGATAATTATTCACGTTTTGTTTTTGTAATAAAAATGTGCGTAATGTAGGTTATAGTTTTTAAATGTGTTACAAATGCAGAAATCCATCATAACTCATAAACTGTTACCAATCAAATGACAAATAATTTAGTTTTATTTTTTTTTATCAAAGAATCAATATTTCTTCCATGTCTCTGGGTGAATTTATTTGACTCAATCAGTCTCCTTCAGCACTTTGCAATGACTCTACTCTGTGTATATATTTGTAAATCTGACTCTGATGACGTCAGTGCCTCACCAGCTATGAACGCACGTCACTGATCTCCATCCATCTTCCATCAGCTCTGACCGGCTCCTCTGCTGATGATGAGCCTCCCCGCAGCATGATGCTGCCACTGCCGTGTATCATAGGGCTGGTGTGTTCAGGGACATGTGCAGCTTTACAACCAAACAAAAATGTCTGTTTTACTTGATGCGTGGCTCTATTTTCACAGCATGGCTAGTTTTTCTGTTGAGAGATTCTCTCAGCTGAGCTGTGGATCTCTGCAGCTCCTCCAGAGTTACCATGAGCCTTGGGGATGAATGCTCCACTTGCATTGGTTTGCATTTAAGCTCCACTCTTTCTCTTCTGAGATGAAATATAAAAGCCAGAAAGCGACTTTGCCCGGTCTCTGCTAGGGCTGGACGATATAGAAAAAAAGCACATCGATAAAGTAGAAATCAAATTGTTCGATATCGATAATTATCAACAAATTCAAAACATATATTTTAAGTGCAGCCCTGGAAATTTTATGCTGTTGCTTAGCAACTTATTTTTAGATACAGAAAACACAAACACTGAATTCAAAATCAACCCTTTATTCAACCAAAAAAAAAAGAAAGTGTGTTCTCTGAACTCTCTGAAGGGGGCGGGGCTTCCTGGGTCTGCGTTGTGATTGGTTGGGAGGATGTAATGACTGTAATATTAACCTACATGATAGGCTGGAATGCAAAAGGAAGGAAAACTGTTCTTCTATTGAACTTTTTATTGACCCTTTTTTCTATCATCGATATAAGTCTATCGATATATATCATTATTAAATTATCGCCCAGTCTCTGCCTCCGTTTGGACTTTTGCTGCATCTTCTTCTGTCTGTGTTTCGCCTGGTGTTCCTGTTAGGAACCTACGTAGAAACGTGAAGTGGTGAGCGCGGAGCTGAGCGCCCGTCCTTCACTCCTCCTGCCGCTGTAAGAGAGTAAGCGCTGTAATTAACTCGCCGCAGTGCGTTTCCTCGCATATCTTCACATTTCTGAGCTCATTCCTCCTTGTCCCCTGCAGTTTTCATGGCTCTCGCTCTCTTCCCATCTCTGCCTTCCTGTGTTTTGTAATGAAAGCCACTCACTGTGCAGCCATTTCTGGGTTTTTTGGTGCTGCAGAGAAACAACTGTAGCGAAACTTTCCCCACAGCGACAGAAGTCCTCCCCTCGCTCCTCGCTTGGATAGATGGATGAATCTCCATCCATCTCGTTCTTCACACACCTTTGTTTTTAATAGAGCATCCAGAGCCGCTCCCCCCCCCCCCGCTCGCTTTGGCCTCGCTTCCATCAACATCAGGGAGACGCTTTTAAAATTGCTCATCAGCCAAAATGCAAATTGCCTTCGATTAGCACAGCGCTGGTAATAGCAGGGAGTAATCTGAGCTAATTTGAGAATGCCTTAGCTGAACGCTGATATCGACCCCCCCCCGGTCTGATTTTTAAAGATTTATCCGATAGACGCATGTGAGGGAGCGGACTTGTGCTCCTCTGCACATGCAGGCGAATTTGCATATACACAAACACTTTCAGGAGATCTATAAGTAATTAATGCTGCCACCCACTTCCCCACAGTCTGCTACATCACCCCCCCCCCCCCCCCCCATCTCCCTGATCCCACCCAGACTGAATGAAATGCAGACAGACTCTCATTCATACGCATGAGCAGCACCAGAGCCAGTTTGCTGAGTAATTTAGAGGATATTCAAATGTTGATGTGAATCCGGCGCTCCGTCCAGATGAAGGTCTCGCTCCTCTGGCAGGACTCAGAAGTTTTTCATAGGGCTGGACGATAATTCAACAACAATATATTCCTTTTTTTATTATTCTTATTTGTAATATTTATATATACAATATATATCTATATATCTATAGATATATAGATATATATATATATCGATAGACGTATATCGATGACAGAAAAAAAAAGGTTCAGTAAAATGTTTTCCTTCATTTTACATCCTAGCCAATCATGTTAAGATCACATCCTCCCAGCCAATCACAACGCAGACATGGGAAGCTCCGCCCCCTTCAAAGAGTTCAGAGAGCACATGCTCTTTTTCTTTTTTTTTAAAAACTTGCAGTTTTGCTAAAAAGTTGGTTGAATAAAGGTTTAGCTTGAATTCAGTGTTTGTGTGTCTGTATCTAAAAATAGGTTGCTTAGCAACAGCATAAAATAGTCAGGGCTGCACTTAAAATAGATGTTTTGAATTTGTTGATAATTATCGATAACAATCAATATGATTTCTATTTTATCGACATGCTTTTTTTCCCTGTATCATCCAGCCCTAGTATTTCATCGAAGCTATAAAATGAATTTATTCTGTTGTTTTTAGGAAAATATGATACACATAATGAAGCACATGTCATAATCTGTAATTATGACGTGGGATTACTAGTTGTGAGACATTCAGGACATGAGATTTTAGCAGCATTTTGGGTTCTGGGTTCTTACTGGAAGAGTCTGCGCTACAAAAGTAGGTCAGATTATCTTGAAATTAGAATATTTGTCTTTGATTTGAGCAGGTAAATTAATTTATCTCCCAATTGATTGAGATTTTTGCACCTAAAATAGGAACAACTCATCTCCTTCATCTTATTTATCTTATTTTAGGGGTAAAAATACTCATTCAATTGGCAGATAAAGATTATTTACCTGCTCAGATCAAGGACAAATATTCTCATTTTAGGAAAATCTGACTTACTTTTAGTTTCCTTCCTGCAGTGCAGAGTTTGATCTCAGTGTTATTCAGACCTGCATAAGAATAAAAACTATTGTCCAGACTTTATTCCCTGTTCCTTTTTTATCCTTCTTTTCTGCATCATGTCCTTTCTTCCATCCATACTTGTCTCCTTCCTTCCTTCCTTCCTTCCTTCCTCTCATCTTTACTTTCCTTCTTCATGTCGCATCCATCCATCCCACTATCCAACCATTCATCCATCCATCTATCCATCCTTACATCCATCCATCCATCCATCTATCCATCCATCCATCCCACTATCCAACCATTCATCCATCCATCCATCTATCCATCCTTACATCCATCCATCCATCCATCTATCCAGCCATCCATCCCACTATCCAACCATTCATCCATCCATCCATCTATCCATCCTTCCATCCATCCATCCATCCATCCATCCATCCATCCATCCATCCATCCATCCATCCTTACATCCATCCATCCATCCATCCATCCGTATGTCCGTCCATCCATCCAACCATTCATCCATTCATCTATCCATCCTTACATCCATCCATCCATTCATCCATCCATCCATCTATCCATCCATCCATCCATCCTTACATCCATCCATCCATCTATCCATCCATCCATCTATCCAACCATTCATCCATTCATCCATCTATCCATCCTTACATCCATCCATCCATCTATCCAACCATTCATCCATCCATCCATCTATCCATCCTTACATCCATCCATCCATTCATCCATCCATCCATCCATCTATCCATCCATCCATCTTTACATCCATCCATCCATCCATCTATCCATCCTTACATCCATCATCCATCCATCCATCCATCTATCCATCCTTACATCGATCGATCGATCCATCCATCTATCCATCCTTACATCCATCCATCCATTCATCCATCCATCCATCCATCTATCCATCCATCCATCCTTACATCCATCCATCCATCCATCTATCCATCCTTACATCCATCATCCATCCATCCATCCATCCATCTATCCATCCTTACATCCATCTATCCATCCTTACATCCATCTATCCATCCTTACATCCATCCATCCATCCATCCATCCATCCATCCATCCATCCATCCATCCATCTCTGCTGTCCAGAATGGACTTTTGAAGGTTAATGGTTGAAGCAGAACTTATGAGGAGCTTCATGTGGACAAGCAAATTTTCCATTTTTAATGTTTATTCTTCCTTTTTTAATTGATATTCTTTCTGATTTTATTCCACCAACAGATATTTGCAGAGCTGTCACATAACATAAGACCAAACAACATTTAAATTACAGCTTGGAATGTAAGGGGAAAAGCCAAAGGGTGTGAATACTAATGCACTAGGGTGTATCTGTACCTTTTTTAATTTTCAGCGCTTTCAGCTCGTCTCCCAGCGTCTCTCCTCATTGTTGTCAGAGCGTTTGTGTTTCTTGCCGCCATGGAGCCCACGCTGCTACGCGCAGGTTTACGTGCGCAGGCGCTCCGTCTGTCTCTCTGCTGCAAAAAAAAAACAAGTGAATGGTTTCAGCCGGAGGGCAGAAAGAGGCGCTCTGCTCTCTGGGGGAGTTGTGCGTACACTGCACACCACACATGCACGGTCGAAACGTTGCTCTGTGTCTGAATGTTGCTCAGCCGACATGATCCCCTCTGCAAGCAGCCAGTTATCTGCGAGGAGCTGTGTGCAGACATTTTTCTGGATTCTGCAGAGATCAGCTGTCTGTTATGAACCAAAGGTGGTTTTGGACTCTTCTACGGGCGTCTGAGGGGTCTGACAGTCAGGATGCTGTCGTGTTCATTACATCGGTATTACTATTGCCACGACCAATAACACGATTTAAGGGTTTGTGCTCAGATTGTGAGTGGATTTTCCATCTGTTGCTCTGAGCCTCGTTTTTACACGTTCTAAATGCTCCACTTCTGCTCCCACAGGAGGCAAAGCCAGAGCGGCACGTATTCACGTTTTCTTTTGTGATTTTTCAGTGCAGAAAGCCTGCAGTGGTGTTTTAAAGCCATTTAGTGCTCAAAGTGCACCGTTGTTACCTGTCAGCGTGAAACCTCCCGCCCATGCACTTTGTCTAAGTGTCCGAGAAAAAGGGTTTCTTCTCTGGGCTGCAGCGCCGGCATGATTAAACCATGAAGAAAGGTTGTCGCCACAAACTGCTGAGGGGAAGGTTGGAAATAATAACAGAGAGGAGACTCTGATTTTGAAAGGATTTGGGCAAGAAATAACCTGAGTATCTGGGTCAGGGCAGAATCAACCAGGCTCAGATGCAGTGATTTAAGATTCTGCAGTGAGTGCATGAGATGAAGGTAGCGCCAAAGAGAGAGGGACTTTAATCCCGACTGGGAACGGTGAACGGAGAAAAACGTGACCAAGACATGGTTGATGGAGAGGAGCGATTGTTTAATGTTTAAGGGAATGTTACCTCCAAATGAGAATGATGTAAATATCTTACTTATTGCTCCTTTAAATTGCTCTTCATCTACTCCAGAACCGCCTCCCGTCAACCACACCCCAAAAACAAATCTAAAAAGAAGTAAAGTTTTCTTAAAATTTGTGTGTTTGTCCTTGATTTGAGCAGGTAAATAAGATTATCTGCCAATGGAATGAGTATTTTCACCCCTAAAATAAGATGGTTAGATAAACTGCAGTTGAAATAAGATGATGGAAATGCATTTTACCTGTTTTAAGTCCAAAAATCTTATTCCATTTGCAGATCATTGTATTTACCAGCTAAAAATCAAGGACAAACACACTCATTTCAATAAAATGTTACTTATTTTTTGTCCCGTTTTTGCTATGCATAACGCGCTGATTTCCTGATAAATACATTGAGATCAACTGTCTAAAGCTTTTTTTTAGATCAACAAATAGACTCATTGCAAACTTCTTTCTGTCTATTGAGGCGGTGATTTTAATCTGTTGATTAATGCAGCAGATCTCTGGGACATAAATCTATACTTTATCATTTATCGATGAAATGTTCCACTCTGTTGATAAAGACTTCTTTTCTTCCAGCAATGCAACATACAGCCAGAGATATTATGGGATAGTTTAGATCAGGGGCATCTAAAGTAAAGCCATGGGGGCCAGTTACAGCCCTCAGTGTATCTATCTATCTATCTATCTATCTATCTATCTATCTATCTATCTATCTATCTATCTATCTATCTATCTATCTATCTATCTATCTATCTATCTATCTATCTATCTATCTATCTATCTATCTATCTATCTATCTATCTATCTATCGATATGCATATATATATATAGATATGCATATATATATATAGATATGCATATATATATATAGATATGCATATATATATATAGATATGCATATATATATATATAGATAGATACACTAACCCATAAAAGGAAAGATACATTTATCTTTTATTAAACAAGCTGTTTGCTCTCCTTTTAATGCTGAAGGTGTTGCAAGCAGAACCACAAGCAGTCAGTCACTTTTAATCAGGCAGACTTGATTCCATCCACTTATTAAACTTAACAAAAATTAAGAGCTTTTGAACAAAAGACTGAGCCACCGTTTTTATGTTATGGATCCACAACGTAAGCATACCACACTTTTCAGATTTTTATTTGTGGAGCATTTTTGGAAGCCATGCATCATCTTCCTTCCACGTCACAATTATGCGTTTCTTTGTGTTGGTGTGTCACATAAGATCCCGATAAAACATGTCGACGCTGAATACTTTTTAAATAATTATTTGTAATGATTGAGCTGTAAGGTATTGACCTAGTGGTGTGGTTAAACGCCCCATTAAGGTCCATCGACTTGGATGTAGTAGCTGTTCTGCAGCTGCCAGGAGCAGGATGGACACAACTGTTAGAAACACATTAAAGGCTGTAGGTTTGACCCTGTCAGGCACCCATACAGGGGGATCTAAGTGCTTGTAGCCTTAACATTAATTATCCTCCCATCAGGGGACTTCTAATATTACTGATGCGCTCCTCCGAGGTGTTTCCCTGCCAACGTTTCACTGATGTCATGCTATTTATTTATTTCTGCATGTCAGCGCATCTCTCTCTGCTGCTCTGCAAGCCTCCCCAGGTTTTTTTGTTGTTTTTTTCTGGCTGCTCCTGCATGCCTTGTTTTCTGTTCGCCGTCTCCCTCCCGTCATCACTTCAAAAGGCTGCTAATGCTCGCTTTAGAGGCGGCGGTCCCGCACGTCGAAGAGGGTGAGGCAGAGTGACAGCTACGCTAAGCCGTGTCTGCAGGGAACAAATCTTCTCAGAGGCAACATGAATGGGAGGGAGCAGCAGGTGCTGTCACCCAGACAAACGGCGGCTGAACGAGCTTCCAGGAGAGACGCCTGCTGCACATTTTTACACTTCCTCTTCTGAGACTTTAAGGGGGAAAGAAATATTGTCCAGGATCATACAGCTGGAAAAATCAAACTAACCTTTAATTAATCTTTTTTGGTATTTTAGTTTCATCTTCTCTTTTCGCTTCATCTTCTACTCTCTGGTACCACATTTGATGCCAGATGTTGTCATACGCGGCATAAAAATATTATTTTCTCACAATCTTCCTATTTTAGGTCCTTTAGGATTAACAAAATTATTTCTATCTGCTAATTGAAAAAAAAAAATTCTTAACTTTTCTTCTTATTTGGCCGTTCTTCCACAAGCTTCTCAGGATGGTTTTGCCATAATCTTGGATCACTCCTCCTGACAGAACCAAAGGAACTGGGTAGGGCTGAACGATTTTGTAAAATAATCTAATTGCGATTTTTTTTTTCTTAATATTGTGATTTAATGCGATTTTTTTTTCCAGTTTAATTTATCATGTGTTTCAAAATATATACAAACAACAAATCATGTGGATTAGCTGTTAAAAGACCCGCAGCATCTAAACTCAGAGCAGAAATTATTGCGTTCTGCCTACAATATATTTCAATCAAAATTGCAATTTTGACTTTTCTCCGCATTAACCACAAACAACAAAAATGGCCTCTAAATAAAGATGTTTGTAAACAAGGACTATTTTAAACAAGAACTTTTAATGTTTTTATAAATCAGAATATTGTTCAAGAGAACAGCTTTTAATTTAATTGGACATCAATCCTTGTTGAACATAAAGTGCAACCAACAAGCAAGTCTATGTATTAAACTGATTGACCTGTACTTAATGCTATGTATGATTATATAAACTCTAAAACAAGTAATAAAATTAGATTATCTCACTGCTGCAACTGTCTTCCCTTCCATGTGGAGGCAAACCCACTTTAAACATTTTACTGACACCTAATGGACGCGTCTGATTCCCTAATTGTTACATAGCCAAAAATTGCTGACTCTGCGATTTGGAAATTGCGTTATTTTAAATCACGATTATATTGAAAATGCGATTAATTGTTCAGCCCTAGAACTGGGTCAGGTTTGCACACCTTGTTGATGGGTTCTTCTTCATGTGGAGTTCTCTGACGTTCAGCTCCCACGTCGGCCGAGCACTGCAAAAACAGAACTAAAAATAAGAAAAAATTTCTTAAAATTTGTGTATTTTTCCTTGATTTGAGTAGGTTCTGCCAATAGAATAAGATTTTTGCACTTAAAATAGGAACAATTCATCTCCATCATCTTTTTTAAAGTGCAATATATCTAATTATCTTATTGCTTCTTTAAATTGCTCTTCATCTACTCCAGAACCGCCTCTGGTCAACCACACCGCAAAAACAGATCTAAAAAGAAGTAAAGTTTTCTTACAATTTGGGTGTTTATCTTAGATTAGTGCAGGTAAATAAGATGATCTGCCAATGGAATGAGTATTTTTACCCCTAAAATAAGATGGTTAGATAAACTGCACTTGAAATAAGATGATGGAAATGCATTTTACCTGTTTTAAGTCCAAAAATCTTATTCCATTTGCAGATCATCGTATTTACCTGCTCAAATCAAAGACAAACACACTCATTTCAATAAACTGTTACTTATTTTTTGTTCCGTTTTTGCAATGCATAATGCGCTGATTTCCTTATAAATACATTGAGATCAACTGTCTAAAGCTTTTTTTTAGATCAACAAATAGACTCATTGCAAGCTTCTTTCTGTCTATTGAGGCGGTGATTTCATCTGTTGATTAATGCAGCAGATCTGTGGGACATAAATCCATACTTTATCATTTATTGATGATAAAGACTTCTTTTCTTCCAGCAATGCAACATACAGCTAGAGATATTATGGGATAGTTTAGATCAGGGGCATCTAAAGTAAAGCCATGGGGGCCAGTTACAGCCCTCAGTATATATATATATATATATATATATATATATATATATATATATATATATATATATATATATATATATATATATATATTTATATTTATATCTATATCTTTGTCCCGTCTCGTTAGTTTTCCAGTCAGATGTAAACATCCTCGCCTCGTCAGCTTCCCGGCTGCGTCATACGAGCTGCATTGTTCAGCTAAAGATGTCAGCCGTTTAAAGGACCCCTGCTGTGGCGAGCTGAGCTGGAGAAAAAAAAAAAGAAATGTGGATGTGTTTAATCCGGACAGCTTTCTGCCTTGGCTGTCAGAGCGGAGGCATTAGGATAGTTTTCATCCTAAGCCTCTATTAAGGAACTTATCTGGAGCCGGTCCTGCTGGTGGCTGCAGAGGCAAACCTGCTCTCTGTGAACCTAAGAGAACACAAGTGCATTCACACACTCCGTCTTCTTTCCTCGGAAAACGTTGCCGTAAATGAGATGCAGCTATTTGTCGGGGTAAAAACCCATTAGCAAATATTTTTAGAGAGCTGGAATCAGTCCTGCTGGCAGCCAGGCTCGCGTTCATTTAATCTCAATCAAAAGCCACTTATTTGTTTTTAATTCATTTCTTTTCTCCATGAATATTAATCAGTAGTTTTGTCGACTCTCTTGCGGCGAAATGCAACATGACTTTGATAGTATTAATATTTCAGTTTCTGCTGAAATGGGAGGAAAAAGCTACATTTATTTCCTTATTCAGTTTGATAAACAGGAACAAAGAAGGTTGATAACCACAAAACTCTTTTTGATCTTTGACTTTATGCTCAAAAATGAATTAAAAGTAGTCTTTTTTAAATGCTCGTTGTTTTCAGTACCTGAGTCAGCATTTCTGTTTTTAATCTGTGACACAGAGACGGGACTTAAAAAACGACGGTGGAAGTGCTGAACAAAAACTCTTTAGTGATTTTGTGATTAAAAGTTCTGAGTAACTTTTATCAGTGATTTGTAGCTTCGTTTTGTTTTTTATGAATCATTACGTTTGGATCAAATATTGAAAAAAAAACAGCAGATTCAGATGTTTTAATAACTCACACCTGCACAGAAAGATGTAACATTTCTACCTGAACGTAACAGAAAGTTATGAATTCACAATTTTACACCAGCAAGTTTTATTATTCATTAAAGCCTCTGAACAATACTAAATAATAAAAGCAGTTACTTCGTATAAAACTGAAGACATGAACTATTTTCCTGGAGTTTATCCCGTGTTGCTTCATGTCCTGCTTGCTGATCGCCTCACTGGGTCGATGTTTAAAGATATTTCTGAACAGATACAATAAAGATTACTTAACTGGACAATAAGCTATTCCTTTTTAGTTTTAAAAATATATGTTCTGAATTTTATTGATTCAAAGTGATGTTTGACCAGTTTCGTAGGATGTTTTGCTACTTTGTGGTTAAAAACGTCTTGAAAAGTATAGATTTAACTTTATGAGGTCTGAAGCCGACCAATTTATGCATAATAATTTTGCATTTCCGGACTTTTTCCAGACTCTGTGCTTAATCTTTTTTTCCAGGAAGGACACTTGATGTTCTGACTGATTATTTTCAAACTGAAAGTAAATAAAATAAAATAAAAAGTTTGGATATTCGGAGCTCAAGCCTTGACTTTAAAGGTTCAGTAACATTTGCTATTTGCTGTCCACAGCTTTTGGCTTTTATGTGGATCTTTTGTGTTTTTCATGGTTTTTGCTGTTAATTAGATTTGACACTGGAAAATATCAGAGGTATTACAATATATTTAATACCCCAACGTTGATACCTTGGATAATTTTTCTAAAAGGGGTGTTTCTGCTCCTTTTGTAAACTTACCTGCTGCCAACTTGACTCTGAAAATTATATCAGGACAAAAGATGTGGAAAGACACATCAAAACGACTGCTTTGTTACTGTAGTTTCAATTTAACAGATTATTTTAAACCCAGTCCAGATTACAAGTTTAACCATAAAATTTGAGAAAAAAAACTAGATGTTTTTAAATCTTTTTCGACCAAAAACTGTACTTTTATCTGGACTAAAGGTACAAACGCAGCAAAATGGAAAATATGTGGGAACATTAGTTAAAAACGTGGTGTTTGGGGTACATTTGTGGTGCTTTGGCGTTTGTGGGTATTTTCTGTGCATTTTTCTTTGTGTCCACAGTTTTAGGTGGATGGAAAGAACTTAATGTGTTAAGGAGTTAAGACTTTGTTTTTGCAACATTCTACTTGCTTGCTTTAATTAGTTGCAAATTCAATTCAATTCAGTTTTATTTATATAGCACCAATTAACAACACATTATCTCAAGGTTCTTTCCAAAGTCAGACTCCATCAGATCCTCCAGGTTGGTGAGAAAGTTTCCTCTCTAAGGAAACCCAGAGACAGAGCAGAGACACAGAAAGCTCAGAAGCTCACATTGACCCAGGAGTACTTTCTATGTTAGATGGTAATAGAGGATGATCTGCCTCCCCTGATGATGTCACAGTTAACAGAACACCAGACCAGGTGTACCTTCTATGAAGAGAAAAATGACAGAGAACAAAAAGTTAAAAGCTGAAATAACAACAAACAATGCAGATTGGAGAGCAGTAGGAGAACTCAGCAGAGTGAGAGAAATAGACCCTGATGTCCTCCAGCAGCCTAAGCCTATAGCAGCATAACTATAGAGGTAGCTCAGGGTAACATGAGCCACTCTGACTAGAAGCTTTGTCACAAAGGAAAGTTTTAAGATTAGTCTTAAAAGTAGTTTCATATCTTTCCATGACTGCTGATAAATCTTACATGTTTATGTGGAACTAATCATGATATAATTTGACAGATTTTGTAAAACAGTCACATATTCAATAAAAAATGCACCATTTTGTGTAATCTGTGTTTATCGAGATGAATGCTGTAAAATGTACAATGTGCTGCAGCGAGAACCTGTTAATGTCCCATCTTGTTTTCTTCTTTTTTTTTCTTCTTATTGGTCACCTGACCATTTTTAAGGTGAAGGTTCAGTTTTTTATAAAGAGAACACAGGCAGCCCGAATTAGTTAGATAATTATAAGCCTAATTGATCAGAACTCCCCTGCCATGTTAGCCACTTAAGGTTTAGATGTGAGAACTTTCCTCAGTGCAGACAGAGCGGCTGCATAGTGTATCAGTAACATTATTAATGTGTCAATGCTATCAATGTTTGCATAGCTTATTTACATTTAGCAAGGGTGTTTATGTATGGCATTTTTTTTGTACCTCTGAATTGCAACATTGACGGCACCAGTTTATTTTTGACATGTCCAAATAAAAATCTGTGGCAGCGCGGCTTAGCTGGAGATCAAGCTAGAAGTGCTGCAGTAGGTGATCATTTACACGTATCTTGGTACGGCATTGAAATGCAAAGCAGACCCATGATGTATGACTTGAATTTTAACCAACGTTTTTTTTCTTTTTTGTATTTATGCAGATCTTCCAGTTGTCTAAATTCCTTCTTAAGCTCCATTTTTTATTTAAAAAGTAAATTGAAATCATCATAGACGACCTAAGACCGCCGGGTCTCCAACGTTCTAAACAAACAATTGTACTTTTTCTTGTCCTCAGATGAGCAGCAAACGCTCCAGCAGTTTCCGACGCGCCATCGCCAACGGGCGTCGCACCCTGCAGAGGGAAATCCTGCTGGACGAGACGGGCCTTGGGCTGTACAAGCGTTTCGTTCGTTATGTGGCCTACGAGATCCTGCCTTGTGAGACGGACCGGCGCTGGTACTTCCACCAAAACCGCCTTTGTCCTCCCCCCGTCTTCATCGCCGTCGTCACCATCGTCCAGGTTGGAGGACTCGCTTTGTGCTACAGTGATGTGCACGTTGAAAAATCCTGATGGTTTCCTCCCTCTGGTGCTGACTTTGTTTTACTCGAGGCTCCTGCTGTCAGCGCCACAAACCTCTAAAACAACAGTCGTGTTTTCTCAGTCGTTCTCAGAACACCCCTTCAAAAAGATTTCCCCACGTTTGATCAGACGCTTTGACTTTGAGCTCCGTCTGAGCTGGTAACCCAGTTGGGAGCCGGGGTCTTAGCGAGGCAGTTTAATGCTGCTCCATCAAGCTGAGCTCCTCATGCAGGAATCATTGTAGTCACTTGGAAACCCTGTCAGTGAGCACTGTGGCCACCAAAGATGCATTAACTGGTCTAAAGTCGTTCATTGAGGAAATATGTAAGCCACATCTGAATGATTGATGATATAACGGGAGAAATAACCAACAAAACGTCCTTATTTCCCCTGGAATCATCAGAAATTTTGGGAAGGAAAGCCAAGTCGTCTTAGAATGCCTCCAAATGGCGCTGAATGGCCTGTAATGGCAATGAGAAAAGGATAATAACCGCTCATATTCATTTTAATTCACAGAGACAATGAGCCATTATTCTATGAAAACAAATTAATGGAACTGAACCAGATGTGTCTTTTTTTTTTTTTCCTCCTACTGGCAGTAATTGTCTCCACGAGTCTAATAAGCATCAGCTGAGGAATACAGAAAAAGGACAGAAATGTCACACGTCTTTCAGAAAAGTCCGATTAGTTTTTGTTGAGCGGGGCACTTTCTGCATCTCATCAGCTTTTCACCCTGGCCGGCGTATCTGTGTTGCAGATAATGGTGTTCATGTGCTACGGCATCATGCTCAACAAGTGGGTTCTGCAGACCTATCAGCCGGACTTCATGAAGAGCCCGCTGGTCTACCATCCCGGTCACCGTGCACAAGTCTGGCGCTTCTTCAGCTACATGTTTATGCACGTTGGGTATGTTGGCGCGCTCCTTCATTCGACTGGCTGCTGATAACGACAAGAAAATGCAAAAAAAAAAAAAAGAAAATCATCTGTTAACCTTCTTCTCTCTGCAGATTAGAGCAGCTGGGATTTAATGCTTTGCTGCAGCTGATGATCGGCGTTCCTCTAGAAATGGTCCATGGCATCTTACGGATAAGTTTACTCTACATGGCAGGAGTCCTGGCCGGTGAGTGGAATTATGGGATAAGTCCATACCAGCATAAACGAGCTTTAATCATAGGAATAAAAGATAAATTATGGCGTGAAATGGAACAAAACTATTAAAAGTGTCAGCGTTTTTTGTGCTCTGCGCATGTTTGGCTAGTTTTAGTTAAGACAGTCAACAGTCTTGGAGCACATTGCTGGTTTACAGTGCTGCCCACATTTATTGGCAATAGAAAAATGGTTAAGCAGACTCAAAATTAACCTTTTTCTACGGCCTCCTTCATCCCCAAGTCCTAAATCCTGTAGAAACCTGCAGGTTGAGCTGAAGAGAAACTAACTCTGGACTTCGGACAATCTGGAGAGATTGGATAAAAACGAAGGGCTCCAACTTCCTGTAATGTTCTAGAATAAGTGTTGTGCTGTCTGCAAAAGGCAATTAGATAAAACTTGGAGATCAGGTTTACAAAACAAACTGTTTCACTAGTAGTTTTTTTTTTTTCTGCAGGGAAATACGTGTCTGATCACCGGATTCTTCGGTTGCATTTTTTTCACATTTTCACTGCATGATCATGTTACTACAAAAGAATTAAGTCAATAAATATTAAGGCTTTCCCACATTTCTGCCAATAAATGTGACCAGCACTGTAAACACAGACATATTTTCACATTTTGCAGGAGAATATGTGTTTTCTTTACTCAGACGCCGGCTTGTTTTCTTTGGTTTTCTGCGTCTTTTTGCCAGACTGCAGCGCATCCAAAGTGACCTAGTTTATTTCGTCGTTACTCTGTGCGCCGATGGTCTGTCGGATACGCTCTGTTTACTGGTTTTTCTGGGATTAGATAACTGGTGATGTCGGCTGAGTAAAAAGCCAGAAGATGCTTTCTTTTCTTTTTTTTTTTAGCACCAACAGTTTAGTGTTCACGGGGAACCACACGCAGAAAGCACCAAAAAATAAACACAGAATCGGTAAAACTGAATTCTGCAGCACCCGAAGGAACGGAAGCTATTTATGATTTCATTTTACATTAAAATTCAGTTCCTCTGTTTTATCTATGAAGCCTAAATTCACAGCTAAAAGCATCCCGGGGAAAATGCTGCGTACAAACATTCCAAGTTGAAATCTGAAATCCTGGCTGAGAGGACAGTGATGCAACATTTACTTCATTCTTCCTCACTCCACCGGTTCCTGTCCTGGATTTCATCCATCTTGTTCAGCCCGTAATGTGACTGCTGTTGAAAACAATAATCATATTCTGCTATATTTATCTCATCTCAGTAACATGATTCTCAAGCGTTTCTCTCCATCCGATTAGAAACCCAAATTCCCTGCCTCTCCCTGCGCTCATCCTCACATGTGCTTAAAGCGGCTCACAAGTCCGCGCTCCTCTCTACCCTGGCATGAACACACGGCGTCAACGCTCATGAATTATTGGGCCTTTGATTCATTCTCAGCATTGATGGCAGCGAGAAAGCGGGCCAGCGCTGAAAATCGGAGACTAACTTAGGGTTTCTCTGCAGAATTAGACTTGTTGTTGCTGCTCTGAGATTTAAGCTGCAGCAGGAAATGAAAAGAGGGATGAAACATCAAGGAGATCATACGTGGTTGTAGTCATTCCCTCAGATAATGGTGTTAAAAACAATTTGATTTAATTTCTTTATAATGTGTTTCTTTGCATCCTGGCCACAAATTTAACTTTCTAATCGTTAGACATAACATTTTACTTCATTCAACCTTCAGCAGAGGTGGAGTTCAGTTTTCCTTCTGCTCTTCAGGTAAATGTAGAAAAGAGAAAAAGTTATTTCATCCACAGATGTTGACTCTGCAGTCAGAATCTAAGATTAATGAAAGAAAAAAGCTTTTAGCCTGTTTTAGTCCCATGATCAAATGATTTGGTTTAGTTTATCATCCAGAAACATGTGAAAATTTCTCTTTTGGCTCATCCAACTTTTTCCCCTTGCTTACAGTAATGTCCAAAATTATTCATGACCCTGGCAGATTAAGATATTGAATTCATTTTATCCAACCAATATGTCTTTCTGAGTGGAAATGAAACCAGCATCAATCAAAAGATAAGACAATCAACAAAGGTGTACATTTTTCCAAAAAAATAGCATTTCAGAAATGATCCATGTTTTTCTTAATGATCAGTAGGAAAATCTTTGCTAGTATTACAGCCATCAAACTCCTCTAATTGCATGTGTCCACCTTCCATCCAAAGCCATAAGCTTTAGCTCCTCATCAGATTAAAGTCGGCACTCTGCCTGGACCGCTCCATAATCTTAATATAACTTTCTATTGCTAAAGTTACAACATGACTTTACGTGTGAATGCACAAGGGGTATGAACAATTTTGGGCTTAGCTTTATTTATAAGTTTATTCATTCATTAGGGGCCTGAAAGTATGGCGCTAGAACAGTCTCAACATTTACAAAATACACATATGTGATTCATACATACACAGAAAAAGAGCCACACATGCACAAGACGATTAAAACAAGATTTACACAGATTTACGCAGGGAATGGTTTGCAACAAGTTCAAGTAACTTTATTTATCCGTTAGGAACTTGTGTAAAGCAGCATCAACTTACAGTGCAGAGAAAAAAGACACAATAACAAACTTCAGTCACACAAACCTCTCTTTAAATCTAAAGGAGGCACTTCTGACTCCGCCCCCCTCCAGGTCGCAAAGCACTCCCCTCCACACCATATTGGACGTATGCTGGAGGACGGTGTAATGCACAACCGATGATTTAGCCACTTGTAGCTGCCATCTCCTTCAGCTTGGACTACAAAATCTGTCCAAGAAATAAAAATGGTGGATTCCCTAAATTGGTTTATTGAAGGTCCATGACCTGGTTTAGCAGCTCTGCAGCAAATATTGTGATATAATTGTTCAAAAGCCTTGAAAAACATGACCCAAACAGAATATAAAGATATCTGCGCAGCTCCTGGAGAGACTACATTGAACTTTTCTGCACGCCTTTTCTGCACGCCTAGAGACAATAAAATGTATTTAAGGGTTAAAAAAAAAGTGTATTTTGCATATCGTGTCCTCTTTAAGAGTCTTGTCAGAACCTGCAGAAAACGTTGCTCTCCTGCTTCATAAAATTAGCTGACTGGTGAAATGTATTAACTAGCATGTAAGCCATACCCCCAACAGACGCACAGAGCATGTACAGCAGGTCACAAGACATACATGGAGCTGCAGCAGCCATTACAGTCTCTCTTTCACTGTGAACATGATTGTTTAGGATTAAAAAAAATAATTTAGACTCTTAAATTAAGATATATTAACAAAAATTTTGCAAGCCATGCCCACAGCAGGGTTAGACCAACATAAAGTCACAGGGAGTGAAGTTCAGCAGGAGACTCAAACTGATCATTTATATAATTCTGTCGCATCATCTCGGATCATAACGTCACTATTTTCTACTTGTGCTCTTTTGTTTGCCTTTAGATATTCTTTCAGGATTTCCAAGGCCACTCAGCTTGAATTTTTAGCCGATCAAACGACTGAAAGTTTTGATTTTTAATTTGTGTCTGGATAGATTCTGCCTTTTTTTCCCCGCTCTCCAGGTTTACTTTGTTTTCCAGAAGTCAAATCTCCTCTCTGCTAATGGACGTTATAAATTACCCATCGCTTTAGATTACGCTTGATTTTTTTCCTTCCCCCACTTTTTATTGCCTATGGCTTGCTCATGTTTTTATTCATGAGGCCTTATTTTTTTTTTGCTTGTGAGTTTTATCGTGCCGGCTGTGGAGCCATGTTGCTTGTTATTTTTGTAGGTCAGGGTGGCTTTCAAGTTATAGCTGCTCTCAATGGGTGGATTTATAGAGCAATGTGCTGCAGGTATTGTGCCTTTATGTGTGAGCCGTAACTTTGCTGGAAGGCCTTTCCAGCAGGAAGTGCTTTCATAGCCGAGAACCCTTTTTTTTTTCTGAAGATTCTTTAAATATTTTGAAAATCTAAAACGGTTCTCGTAATCGTATGTAATTCACAAGCATGAGCGAACATCCCTGTGGGGGGGAAACATCAAAAAAGATGAGCCAGAAGCGTTTTTTAAATCTCGGAGATGGCGTGATGCAACGGTTCTTCGCTGTTCGGCGTTGGCTGAGGATGAAGAGCGACTGTAGACGGTTCGTCCTTGAGTCTGCGCTGAGGAAAAGAACAGTTCTGTAATTACTTTGCAGCGGTGCCGTTGCAGACCTTGGTCCTTGTCCTTGGCCATTTTGCATCCACTCAGCGCTCCTTCACAGCTCCGCAGCACAGAGAGGATGAAGAGCTCCACTTGTGTTGAGGAACAACTTGACTCAGAGTTTCTGTCCTTGTGGGCAAGATGCTCCTTGATTGTTTAGTGACGTTCGCTTCATCTGGAGCTGCACATTAAAGATATTTTTTTTATCTTCTGATAGGACAGCAACAGGTGCCAAAACATGATGTTTTCCCTCATGTCCCGCTGTGAGCCTCAGGGTTTCTCCCTCCTTTCACACCTCACGCTTTTGACAAACTAAATCATTCTGAAGAGCAAAAGAGGCTTCTGGAAATGCGCTGCGCTCTGCTTAGATATGGGTGTGATATTTGGTTGTTGTTTTTTTTTTTCCTGTCTGTTGCCTGTCAGCATTTGTTACACAGTCTTTAATGTGACACGGCGCAGATCTGGGTTAAAATGTTCACTCTGAATTATCTGATTTTTGTCCCCCTCTTCATACTTGAAAGAGGAAGCGCTGTCGACTCGACAAAAGCTCATGACTTCACAACGAGTCAGAGAGAAACATCTGTAATCAGGCATGAAGGGCCCTTAGCAACAAATTAGAGGTGTTATTGAACGTCGCATCTCCTGCTTTGTGGATGATTCCCAGTCCTCTATTTTAGTTTACTGTTGCCAAAGTACTTAGGGTTTTATTTTATTTTTTAATATTAGAAAGATTTACATCACATTCAGTAATCATGGCTTTACCCATTTAAGATTGTATCTGAGGATATCTGAGGATATAAACATGAAGTCCAAGTGATTTTATCCATGTTGCCTTTCTGGTATTTTTATAGAATTTCACTAATATAAATAAACAGAATCGAACGATAATGGGAATTGCACCACCTCAAGTAATGATAACCACAAAGACATAAGAGGGCAAGACACATATTTCACAAGAACAATCAAGTGAATCTAATTGGTTTTACATACTCAGTCCATTTGGTCCAGATCTTATAAAATGTTCCTGTTTTAATTTGGAGGGAAAAAGAGATCCTTTCCATAACATAAATCTGGTTAATAATATCAATCAGTACTTAGGTTTTATATTAAATAAATATATTAAACCAATATAATCAGTTTTCATTGCATGTCTACAAATAAAATAAAATATCGGTGTGGCAGTGAAACAGAAATCATAAAGTAAATGTTTCTCTATTTATGTTAATTTGTAATTTGGTTAATAGGTGTGTGTTTTTGTGTGAGTAATTGTTAATACTCTATTTTTAGGGCCCAATCTGCTATATTTACCAGACTTCTGAAAACCGGTGGGACTAAAACCTGTTCCTAATGCAGCAGACTCCCCATTTTTGGGCTCGGGTTTAGATTTAAAGGTATTTGGTAAGTCAGGTTTTGGTTAAGATTTGGTTGAGGAATATACTGACAATGATTAGAGTCGAGCTAAGTGTTGGGGTAGGAATAAATGCAGTTACTAAAAAAGGAATGAAAGTTGATTCTAAGCCTCAATTTGGGTTGAAATGCGATCCAAAAAAATAACAACAATGACATAAAATGCACCGTTCTGACAAAAAAGTTGCTCAAAACCTGCATAACTTATATTTATATCTATATAGATGTAGATAAAGGTGTCAATACACATGCTCTAATGATTTAATGGGCTTTCTTGGTCAAAGGAAAGACACGTGAGGTGTGACTGCTATGATTGCTGCAGCCTAATTAATGGTGACATTACTAAGAAGCTGCATGCCTGGTCACATTTTATGTGTAAGCGTTCAGCTTTTGATTAATGTTGCCCGGGTATTGTCAGGTTTCTGCTGCTGCACTGAGATCTGCTGAAATGTCTTAATTTAATCCTCCGTCGGGTCTCTAAAGAAGCTGAAGGTCCTCAGATTCCTCACCATCTGCGTTCATATTCCTGCTACATAAACACGGATAGTCTGACAAACGCTCGGCGCGCGTGTTGAGGAGATTAGATCTGCTGTCAGTGAGAAGTCGGCCTTGGTGCTTTGTCTGTCGTCTATTTCTCTACTTTTTAATGTTTTATGTTTAGTTGGGACACACAAGCTGCTCGACCTGCTGTGATTATTCTGTAATGTCCGAAAGTCTTGAAACTTTATTTTCATGTAATTTCATCACCATCATGAAACAACTGCTCCATTATCTTCAGATTTTTTTTTTTTTACCTTGTTATCTCAAGAAAGCAAAGTTGATTACCTTGAGATGAGCAGCGTTGTTTTTCTGAGGATTTCCTGATGTTTATGGAGCCTAAAAGGATTTTATTATCAGACTCAGTTTCATCGTTCAGCGTCGCTGTCATGAGGCTCGCTGATGATCTGTTGCTGCCTGACAGTTTTACCTCGAATCCCAGAATGCATGTCCTGATTTCTGATTCTTTTGTTGCGGTTTTAATTTAATTCCTAACAGTGGTGAGGATATAAGCCTGTGTAGGTCGACAGTTATGTTGAGGGAAACAAAGGAGGAACCTCCTCTGCTGCTTCCTGACGTTTGGTCCTTTGGAGAAGAGCCAAGAGGATGAACCTGCTTAGAAATATTTATTCTTTTTTATCTCAAGGTAACAAAACATTAATTTTTTTCGATGAGGGCTTAATTGAGACGTCTGAATTGAAACTAAACAATGAAACTAGGTGCCACAGTAAAAGCACCCACAATGTAGCTGGACTACACTGCCCTGGTTACACTGCAAAAAGAGAACTGAAAATAAGTAAAGTTTTCTTCAAATTAATGTATTCCTCCTTGATCTGAGCAGGTAAATAAGATTATCTGCCAATGGAATGAGTATTTTTATGCCTAAAATAACAGAATTCGATATATTGCACTTGAAATAAGATGATGGAGATGAATTGTTCCTATTTTAAGCGTAAAAATCTTATTCCATTGGCAAATAACCTTATTTACCTGCTCAAACCAAAGAAAAATACTCTCATTTCAAGAAATATTTTCTTATTTTTAGTTCTATTTTTGCAGTGTATAACATAAGGCTGAAATAAACTTTTATATTTAATTAACTTACTACGTTTATTGTTGCTAGCGCGTACTCCAGGCTGCCTTACATGAATGCTCTTCTAGTTTAGACATTACAGTCAGGCAGTCTGGTAGACAGCTCAGGGGTCCTCAGGTAGTGACACAGTGTACCATAAAATGCTCCATTGATCAGAGCGGCTTCATTGCAAACCAAAGTCATGCTTACACATTTTAACAGATTTCTGAGAGCATTGTACTACATAAAATCAGTCTACATTGAACCGAAACAGGGTAACAATTTTCATGTTATCTAAGTCATTAGAAGGCCTTTGTTGGGCAGTACTATAAAGCTTGGAACTCCACACTACTCCAGACATTTTGAATTAAGAAAGCTTTATGGACAGGAAGCGAAACTTCTTCAAACTTCGGAAAAAAGTCCTTTTTTTTTCTTTTTTTTTTTTACTTTTGTGGAATGACCGTGACCTGGATGAATCTTCACCGGCATCATTGACTAACAAAGTTAACGAGTAAGAGTTGTATGGAGCTAAAACAGTGACAGATTCCAGCCACATCGAAAAAGAGATCTGACATCGAAAAATTAGACACTGAAAAGTCAAATATTGTTAGTAAGTAAAAACTTCTGATCATATTCTGATTTTATGCTGCAGCTTTTTTTCAATGAAATGTTTTTAGTGTCACTACAGAGCTCCTTCAGCTACGATCTCGCTACAAGCCGTCGGGGGGCGGGGCTAAACTGAAGGCCCCTTCATGGACCCTCCGTTTTTCCAGTACTCATCATCCTACCTGCGTTGAATTTATGGAAAGCTCCGGTCAAGTACCGCTGCTCGATCACAAGAAAGGGTTTTATTTTCATTAATATTATCCTCATTCGGGTTATACAGCTAATCATTGTAGTGACATGGAGCTAAACACGTGACAGCGGGTAGATGATGAGGAGTACCGGAAAAAACGGAGGGTTCATGAGGGTCTTAAATCTCTGATTTCTTTCTTTCTTTCTTTCTTTCTTTCTTTCTTTTTTTCTCGGTCCACTGTATATATGTGGACACCACTGAGCTATATAATACACTGGAGTGCTAATCGCCCGCTGTTTGAACGAGTCGCTTTGAAGCCACCAGCTGCCATATTGGTACTCCCTATTTCCCCCCAGTAACTAGGGAATATGTGCGCTACAGCATCGAATAACGAGGATTTTCTCATGTTCAGGGGGGCTTAAAACTTTTAAAATGTCAAATGCCATATAGTTTTATGTTATGTTCTAAAAATATCAAGTACTGAGAAAGTCATGTGCTGAAATATTTTGCATTTTATTCATTTAAATATATATGTTTAACATTTATAAATTTATAAATAACAATATACAAAAACATATATTTACATATGTGTATACATATATACATATACACATATACACATACTTGTATATACATATATATATATATATATATATATATATATATATATATATATATATATATTTAATATGAATAACATGTAAAATATATTAAAATATAGTTGATAGTGTTAGTACATCCACTGACTGTAGAATTACCTGTGAAACGTTTTCACTCAGCCAGAAAACTGCTTGTTATTGCAACCAAATCCTATGGGATTCTGTGAGAGTAGGGAGTAGCAAGATGGCGGCCAGTGACTTCAGTTTTTCGGCAAAATCAGCACTCCAGTGTATAATATAGCTCAGTGGTGGACACACTGTATATACCTCATGCACCTTTTCCTTCTTTTGGCACCTTCTTTTTATTATTGAGCCGATGTGACACATGAATTTCCCCACTGTGAGATCAATAAAGTCTATTTGAAGGGTGCCTTCAGTTTAGCCCCGCCCCCAACAGCAAAACAGTGCTGGCTTGCAGTGAAATCGTAGCTGAAGGAGCTCTGCAGTGACACTAAAAACATCTCATTGAATAAAAGCTGCAGCATAAAATCAGAATATCATCATAAGTTTTTACTTTCTAACAATGTTTGACTTTCCAATCTGTAATTTTTCGATGCCAGATCTCTTTTTCGATGTCGCTGGAATCTGTCACTGCTTTACTTCCATAGCGGTGGCGATAAAGACCAGCGACTACAGGAGGAGAAGTCAGCTGATCGCTCTGGTCTCTTCTCCTTTCTCGTTGACCTCCGTTGACCTCTGCTGTGGCGGAAACAGGGCGCTCTGATTGGCTGAAGGTGGATCTGGGACTGTACGGCGAGCAGGAGGCGACTTTGACAGATGACACCGGTTGTGCGCGTTGTCGTCGCTGCTCTGTGCATATCAATTATTTCCTGCTTGCCGTTACACCGACGGCCTGCGGTTGGAGAGCGTGCGGTCGTGGCGACGTAGCATCAGGACAGGTTTCTGCGTTTGGAGTCGGTGTCTGCAGGACTGCCTCGGCCGGGAGGAGAGGAAACTCTCGAGTCCTGTGAAGCGGCTGGTTCTGGTTCTGGTGTACTCCTGGGGTGTGAAACGGAGCTGAGAGTGAGGGAGCGGGGTGACCTTGGCATGTTGCAGAGCCTGCCAGCGTGATTATGATAATTCCCAATCCCCCTCCTCCATCTAACCCAGCAGCCGCCCCGTGATGGCGGCGACACCAAGCTCACTTCCTCTGCAAGCGCCTCCTGCAGCCCTGATGAAGGCCGCCGACACAGTCTGCACCGCCGTGGACTTGGGTTTCAGGTTTCTTTACTGGACTTGATCCATAATGAAGCGGAAACTGATAAATATGGAGACACACTGCATAAACGGAACTAAAAATAAGTAATATTTTACTAAAATGAGCGTATCTGTCCTTGATTTGAGCAGATAAATAAGATGATCTGCCAATGGAATAAGATTTTTGCACTTAAAATAGGAACAACTCATTTCCATCATCTTATTTCAAGTGCAGGATGTCTAATTATCTTATTTTAGGGGTCAAAATATTCATTTCATTGGCAGATAATATCATTTACCTGCTCAAATGTAGGACAAAAACACAAATTTTAAGAACATTTTACTTATTTCTAGATCCGTTTTTGCAGTGCATACCTGTATTTTCAGACTTTATTTCCCATCCCGTTGTCTGAATGATGCGTTCCTTACTTCCTTTCCTTTCTCTCTCTGTCTTTCATGCCTTCGTTCGTGTTTCCTCGCTTCCTTCCCTGCAGCTTCTGTTTCTTTCCAGGTTCAATATTTAAAGCCTGCTCTCTGCAGAAGTCTGCCATAAATCCACGGTGAACTTTATGTTCGTTTTACAGTATAAAACATTAAAGGGCTGAAAACTCTGGAGCTCTTCTGGAGAGCCGTATCTGTGAGGCTCTCTGCTGACGCCTTTAACGCTCGGCTCAAACTCGATTTACTGCCGCCGTTATTCTCAAGGTTTTCTGGAGAAAAAGCTCGTCGGGCTCTTTGTCGCCGTCTTAACCTTGAGCGTCGGTGGAGCTCTTTTTGTCGGAGGAAGTTTAATAATAAACCGTTTGGGCTTTGCATGTTTTATAGCAGTGGTAGGTAAGCAGATTGGTCGTGACAGAGATGCTCTGTGTTCTTTAAAAAGTGGTAAGTTTCTGTCATTAACTGTGTTTGTGTAATGGATGGCGCTCTGGGAACCCGGTACTCTAGCAGGACACAGAGTTTGCTTTTGAAAAGTCTATTTTTAAAAGAGAGAAGGTGACAAGGTAAGCAGGCAGGTGTAGGCAGGAGGACGGATGATGCAGGTAGAAACTGGACCAGGTGTGCCGACAGAGTCAGAACTGACCAGAAGAAGCAGGCAGAGGTGGAATGATGTCTGAGATGCAGCTGATGAGACGGTGAAACACGAAGAATCCAGTAGAGACCTTCACGAGGCGGTGCGCATGAGTTTAATCTCCTAGGGAGGGCGAGAGACGAGGCGAGGAGCCGTACATGCAGTCAGCGTGACGAGGCAGGACGTCCCGCAGCGAGAGGTGGAATGAGGCGGGAAATTAGTGGCAGCAGCAGGTGGAGCTGATTAAAGGCATACTATGCAACATTTTTCAGTTAATGAACGTGTTCCATACTGTTTTGGATGATTAAATCAGTCATTTCAGGTCGAACAAAGGTTTTCTCGGCCGCCCTGGTGGTCTGTGGGGGAAATACCGCACTTGCAATTGCAGGAGCCCTCGGCCCGCACACACAGGCTCAGAAGTCTCTGCAAGACCGCGAGAGTCGGTCTTGCTTTACGGCGAGAACTTCATGTGTTTTTGCCCTGCCATTCACTATATGCACGCGCGAAAGCAACAAAGAAACGCGTGTTAACGTCAAATAAACATGCAAGCATATCAAGTTTTTTTTATTTATTTATTATTATTATTATTATTTATTTATTTTTTTTGAATGTTGGCGAGGCGGCAGCATGAGTTTGGCGAGGCGGCGGCCACCTCGCCAAACTCATGCTGCCGCCTCGCCAAGATAGCGCTGCAGGAAACCCTGATGTTCATACCTTCACTGTGTTAGTCATTGTTTGTACTGCCGTTTTTTCCACTTTTCGTTGCGTTCGCCTGTCTGCTAAGCTCAAAACAACCGCGCCTGGCTTGACAGAGAAACCAGAACAGCTGAGCATCTTTACCACAGTGCACTTTTACTTTCGCCCTCTGGGGGGAGCCTCGCTGGAAAATCAACCCCGGTTGCATAGTATACCTTTAAGAGCAGAGTGGTGGCTGGGAAGGGTGGAGCATGGATGCAAAAATAAGGACGTTTGTTTCCAGATTAATTTTTTTATAATATCGCTAAACATGTTCTTCTTCCCACCCCGCCTCTCACCCACTGACAGCTGGAGATAGGCACCAGCACCCCCCGCGACCCCACAAGGGATAGAAGTGTTAGAAGATGGATGGATGTTCTTCTTCTTCCTGACTATGGATGATAGTCCATATGGGTGGGGGGGGGGGGGTTCCTCTCCAAAGCTGGACGGAGACTATTGACTTTTCCTGAAGCCTTCAGGCCGCTGCGGTTGCACAGATACCATCATGTTGTCCCTCGTGTGGAAACTCTGGACAGATCTGCTATCTCTAAAATCTCAAAGGAAGCAGGAAGTGATTTTCGCGCACAGTAACCGCGACAGTTCTCCGTAAACATGATTGATTGTTTCTAAACCTGCTGCTGTTAAGTTCTATTCCTTTTCTTTTTGTTGTTTAAAAAAAATGCACCATGAGAATTTATTATTATGTTTTGATTTTGGATTTGTACTCTTGTTTTTTTTTTGTTTTTTCTTACTTGCTCTTTTGATGTTCTGCACCAAATGCTGTGAAAATCTGCAGTTTTATCATTTTGATAATACTGACAATATCAATGCTGCGCAGCTCGACTAGTGAAAAAAATCAGTTTTACATCCTCGTGGGTTTTCTTCCCAGGATGCTGGCGTTCCACCGTTTACCGTAGAGATGACACTGATGTCTGACTGGTCTGAGATAATTTGATATTATACATCTGGATACACACTGAATTTAGATTAACGCTGGAAGGCTTACAGACGACGTGTAAGTTTGCAAATTAAAAGCTTGGGGCCGGCAGCGCTTACCCACATCAATCCATCTGTGGGGGTCGTGTGTGTGTGTGTGTGTGGGGGGGGGGGGAGAGCATGGTCACTGCAAAAACGGAACTAAAAATAAGTAATATTTTCTTAAAATGAGCGTATCTGTCCTTGATTTGAGCAGGTAAATAAGATGATCTGCCAATGGAATAAGATTTTTGAACTCAAAACAGGAACAGCTCATCTCCATCATCTTATTTCAACTGCACGATGTCTAATTATCTTATTTTAGGGGTCAAAATATTCATTCCATTGGCAGATTACCCTTTTTACCTGCTCAAATCTGGGACAAAAACACACATTTCGACAACATTTTACTTATTTTTAGATCCATTTTTGCAGTAATCCAACCCTGGACAGGATGCACGCGCAGCAATTTACCTGACAGTCATGTTTCTGGATTGAGGGAGGAAACCGGAGTACCCAGAGAGAACCCAAGCGTGCACAGGGAGAACATACAAACTGCAGAAAGACCCCAGGCAGGGGGTTTCAACCCGGGACCTTCTGGCTGAATGACCGTTCCAGTAATACCAGCTGCGTTTAGCAACAAGCCTCTGAGGTCATTTATTATATTGTTTTTGTCATATTCATAGCAGCGATAGTGAAACTATGCAGGGAGAACGCATTAACAAATTAACTTTACCTCTCGAGGCGTCTGCTTGGTGTTTCACAACCTGCCGGCGCATGGAGAGCTGCGGGAAACACTGGCGGCACATCGCCTTCATGCATCATCGGCAGCAATACGAGCGGAAGAGAGGAGGAGAATGATGGCGAGCTTGAGCCAAAATGAGCCATCAGTGCCTCAGAGGTGTAATTTTTTTTTAACCCAGCAGATAAACAGCTGCATAATAGTCGTTTCTGTGTAGTCGCTTTTGATTCTTCCTCCACGATGAGCATTTCTGCCGTTTGTTGTTTAAGTGAGCGAGCTTAACTGAAACGCATCTTCTTGAACCTGCAACAGAAACGTACATGCAGACGTGTCGGTAAAGCCTCCCGTTTGCTCGTCGCTCTCCTCTCCAGATGCATTTCAGGGTTTGAGATGTTCAAAACGCGGGTCACCTGGTCAGATGATGGTTCAGCGCTCTCGTTCTCCGTTTGTGGTCATGCAGTCCAGCTCAGCATAGAGGGATGATTCTCAATAAACCAGAATATCATTTAAAAGCCTGGTTATCAACAAAAAAAGGCTAAACTAATATCTTAGATTTATGATTCTAGCTGACAGATCATGAAAACCCGAAATATAGTCTATCTAAATGTTAGAAGGACCCAAAGAAATGATTTTTTTTTACAGAAATGAAAGCCTTCTTTCGCATTAATTCCTGCATCACTGCAGCACAACATGAAGGACGTCAGCCTGTGGTTCTGCAGAGGTGTTCAGGAAGCCCAGGCTGCTGCAATATTGACCTTCAGCTCGTCTGCATTGTTCACTCCAGTGTCCCCTTTGGACATCATTTAACAGATTCTCTGCAGGTTTTGGGTCGGGTTAGTTTGCTGGCCAATCATGCACAGCGTTGGCAGTGTGGGGAAGTACAAAGTCCGGCTTAAAGCTAAATCAGCATCGTTATAAAGCTTGTCAGCGAAGGGAAGCGTGACATGCGCTAGAATTTCCTGATGGATGCTTCTGCTGGTTTTGGACAGCCACACTTTTTTCTTCCACTTAACTTTCCACTAACAGCTTGTTTTATGGCTTAAAGTTCTTATGGAGGACGAGTCTTCCCTGAGATTATTTCTAACATTTGACAATTCTGTGTTAAAAATCCCTTTTATTAGTTTTTTTATAGGAACTGATTTGGAGATTTTCATTATAAAAAATACACAAACAATTGATACGCATCACAATGTGTGTAATTAATCTTTATATGTTTAACGTTTTGAATGAAATTACTGAATTTCCAGTGATTTCCCAACCTATCGGGACGGACCTGTTGCACTGCAAAAACGGATTTTAAAAATAAGTAAAATGTTCTTACAATTTGTGCTTTTGTCCCAGATTTGAGCAGGTAAATAATATCATCTGCCAATGGAATGAATATTTTGACCCCTAAAATAAGATAATTAGACATCCTGCACTTGAAATAAGATGATGGAGATGAATTGTTGCTATTTTAAGTGCAAAAATCTTATTCCATTGGCAAATCATTTTATTTACCTGCTCAGATCAAGGACAGATACACTCATTTGAGGAAAATATTACTTATTTTTAGTTGTGTTTTTGCAGTGTGGTCTCGCGGTCAGGCTGGTCCTGTTGGGTTCAGCTGCAGCCACCATGTGTCCCAGCTCCCCATAGGCTCGCTCTCTCTTACAGTTTCCCACCTCTTCTAATTTGCGCTGGGTAAAAAAATCTGGTCCGGCGTTTCCTGGGTTTATTAGCCAGCGGAGACAGCCCTGTGACTGCATAAGTGCTGACGGCGGCGCATCTCCATGCCGGGCCGCAGGATTTAATGCCTTTTCTGAAGCGGGAAGCAAAACATCGTCAGTGGCTGAGCTGAAGGTTTCTTCTCTCCCCGTTTTCATGTGAGCCGAGGCAGATTAAATGTTCTCTTTATGGAAATAATTGGATCTTTTAATGCTTTGACAGGTAAAAACAAAAAAAATCTCAATTAGTTCACAAATTGTGGTCTCATTAGATAAGTCCGGATGAGTGGGTTTGTATTTCTTAGAATCTGGTGACAAGTTCACCTCAAGAAATAAACACACACTGTCCTTTAATTGTCCTCTTTTGAATAATTTATTGGCTGGACATCTGCGAAAGGAACATGTTAGCATATTATTATCCCCGCTTTATCCTTTATACAATAATCAGTGGAAGACAAAGTAATCTGGCACAAGATTATGACCACTGAGAGGTGACGGCCACCAGCCAGCATGACACCTGCTGGTGGGTGGGAAGAAGAAGCGTCCTCAAAGCTGAACGTGTTTAAGAAAAGGTCCACTGGCTCAGGTCTCTTTCCAAAGTCAGCTTCCATCAGATCCTCCAGGTTGGTGAGAAAGTTTCCTCTCTAAGGAAACCCAGCAGGTTGCATCAAGTCTCTCCAAGCAGCATTCACTCCTCCTGAAAGAGCGTAGAGCCACAGTGGACAGTCGTCTGCATTGTTGATGGCTTTGCAGCAATCCCTCATACTGAGCATGCATGAAGCGACAGTGGAGAGGAAAACTCCCCTTTAACAGGGAGGAAGTCATGAGGCTGATGGTGGAAAGCAGAAGCCAAACGCTCATAATTATGACAAAAGTTTAAATACCTGAAACTCATCATCCAAAGACGGACGAGGAGCCACATTTATCTTAACGATAAGTTCGAGGGCTCGCTGTTGGAGAACTGGAGCATTTTGTTTCAGTGTATTCATTTTACAGCAGAAAAAGATCAATTTATTTTAAGGCTTTTTGCATATCTGTACCAGATGTGCCAATAAATACGGAGGGTACAGTAAAACATCATCTTTGGGCTTCTCAAACAATAGTTTAGCCTTCAAACTGACTGCTTTTCATGATAAAATGCACTATGGGGGCCCCCAGCACTGAACACATCTACACAGAAAAGTAAATGTTTAAATGAGTTCTTCTTTTATAGTCCTTAAATATTCATTAAAAGTTTAACTGCAGTTGCCAAAAGCCAGTTTCTTAAGCAGACAGTGCAAAGCCTGTTGGCAGGAGTCACCTGATTTCTCCTGGATCAGAGCGTTTAGCGAGGCCTTCGGGGAGCTTCCAGTGGAGTGATGCAGCCCCAGGCGCTGTCAGTCAGGCCGTCGGATCCTCGTCTGTACCGTGTCGCGGTGAAACAGAAAACAGAAAGTTGGCCTATAGCTGGAGGGGCAGTCTGGAGCTGCAGGAACAGTGTAGCCGGTCTGGTGTCTTGTCTCCAGCAGGGACTCTGCAGCCGTCATGCAGCTCTGACCGCGTGGCCGGCCTGTTCTCCGCAGGAAGAGCATCGTCTCTACCGCCTGCTGCACTGCGCTGCGCGTGCATTTGTGGATTTTGCAAACTAACGAGTAGATTTGAGGATCTGGGTGATGGAGGAAAATGATTTCGTGCTTGAGATGAACTGTGTCACAGCTGAGCTCCTGCTGAGCGGCAGAATCCTAAATCCTAAATCACAGCAAGCAGCAGCGCTCATGTCAGCCCTGCTTAGCAGCACGCGGAGATTTTTACCAAAACACAGACAGCAGAAGAAGAAAGTAGTTCATCTCCCCTCTGTGGACCCGTATCTTCCTCTGAGCTCATAGGTTGCCTCCTCTTCCTCGTCTTCTCTCTGAGGTGGTCTGAACCTGAATCTGACTGTTTTAGCAGCTACTTCATATTACTGCCAGGGTTCCCACGGGTCCTTGAAATCCTTGAAAGTTTGTGAATCTAAAAAAATAAATTCAAGGCCCTTGAAAGTTCTTGAAAACAGCCAAGAAAACACCTTGTTCTTGAAAGGCCTTGAATTTTTTTGTGGGGTTGAAAGTTCACACGGATGACGACTGGATGTCATTATTTTACTACCACACGATCTTTTAAATTTATGTTGATTCCGCAGACTTTTAATTTGCAAAAGTACGTTCGCTCTTCTTCGTTAGTTGCTAGGCTACGGTTTAGGCCTACGTGCGTCTAATAGGTTACATTCACCCAGTGTTGCCAACTCAGCGACTTTGTCGCTATTTTTAGCGACTTTTCAGAGTCAAAGTCAAAAACTAGCTTAATCAAAGATGAAAGTAAGTGAAACAAATTGATATAATTCTGAACATCTCAATGCTGCACTTTTTTCCATAAAATTCCATGAAACGGTAGGCTAATGTACATCTTATATGTAATGTAGTATGGCATAGCCATGTACTGTGGATATAAATGTAGGCTATGAATATGATCAATATCAATGTAGGCTATAAATATGATTAATATCAATGTAGGCTATAAATTAAGTCCACTTTCTTGCATTGCAACTTCTATGCCGTTTAATCTTTTATTGAATTTGCATTGTATTAAAATATGATAACCTATTCAGTGGTCACAGTAGGTAAATGCTGCCACGTGTGGTCCTTGAATTTGAGGAAATTGGTCCTGGAAAGTCCTGGAAAGGTCCTTGAATTTGATGTTCACCAAGGTGTGGGAACCCTGTACTGTGTTTTTGCAGATAACAAACGGTGCTGTCAGCAGCAGGATGCTTTGGCCAGGGGGACATTTCATCACTTCTTCGCTCCTTTTTCTGCGTCTTTACCCGCAGTGACCTTTTTACAAAACAATCAACCACACATAGAGATTTTGACAGTGCTCTAGGTGTTGGCACAAAACCTACAGCAAGTAGGTTCTTCTCTAACAGGGCAGGTTCACAGCTATGAGCTGCATTGTGTCGAGTGAAAAGTTTAGTGGAAGGAGGATCACAGTGTGGGGCTGCTCTTCAGTTGGATGCATTGACCCCACAGAGTGATAAATTACTCCTTCAAGCAGTTGAGATAGTTGATGTCTTAATGTGGCTGCACAGCAACGTTTGTTCTGACATGTTGAATTTTGCAGCATTTCATGCATTTTGCATAATTTCTGTCCGTTCTCACTTCCTTGTATTAAACTCACTGATCAGTCTTTGCCTTAAGATCGCCAAAAGTCCTGTAACGCGTAGTTTGAGCTCCATAAAATGAAAATGGCACATTTGTTTCATTGCTTCGTTGGAAATTGCCGTGTAAGAAATGAACATTGTGTGTTTGTCACTACGGGGCGTTGCACTGCAAAAATAGAACTAAAAATAAGTAAACTTTTCTTGAAATTAATGTATTTGCCCTTGATTTGAGCAGTAAATAAGACTATTTGCCAATGGAATAAGATTTAAGCACTTAAAATAGGAACAATTCATCTCCATCATCTTATTTCAAGTGCAGTATATCTAATTATCTTATTTTAGGGGTAAAAATACTCATTCCATTGGCAGATAATCTTATTTACCTGCTCAAATCAAGGGTAAATACGTTCATTTAAAGAACATTTTACTTTTTAGTTCTGTTTTTAGTTCTGTTTTTGCAGTGTGCAGAGAAAAAACAAAGTATTGCTAAATACAACTGTTTGTGTTTTTCTGTTGGGTGCAGCCCCTTAGATCTAATGCTGCTGCACAAAACGAGACAATTTGCACAAAATAATTTTCCTAAATTTGTGAGACATTATGGGATATGACAATGCACCAGTGCACAAAGCAAGGCCCATAAAGACACGAACTGGGAACGTTTAGCCTTTAAAAGCACCTGTTGGAATGAACAGGAGCAGAAACTTTGAGCCAGCCCTTCTTGTCCAACATCAGTGTTTGACCTCATAAATGCCCTTCAGGAAGAATGGTGAAAAAAAAAACATAAACCGTGTTTTATGAGCATGTTTATGGGCAAAGGATGCAAAAGGTGTGTCGACCTCATACTAAACCCTGTCAGTACACTGCAAAAACGGATCTAAAAATAAGTTAAATGTTCTTAAAATTAGTGTATTTATCCTAGATTTGAGCAGGTTAGTAATATTATCTGCCAATTGAATGAGTATTTTGACCCCTAAAATAAGATAATTGGACATACTGCACTTGAAATAAGATGATTGAGATGAATTGTTCCTATTTTAAGTGCAAAATTCTTATTCCATTGGCAAATCATCTTATTTACCTGCTCAAATCAAGGACAAATACACAGATTTTAAGAACATTTTACTTATTTCTAGTTCCGTTTTTGCAGTGTATTGTGACAATGAAACATCTGCTTATGGAAGCCAGTGATTACTGAGTATATGTTATTATCATAGAGTGAAACTTGTTTTTTTGTACTATGGAGTTAAAGCAGACAGAGCTGTGATCTCCGGCCAGTTATATGATCCAAGAACGACGTCCTTATTGGGTCCAACACCTATAATTTATACCTAGAGATGTTCTTCTAGTAGGAACCCAAAATACCAGATAATAATAAAAATGAATCAGATTGTCTAAATAATAATTAGATTTTTTTATATCTACATCATAAGTCTTCTTTTTAATCTTCTCAGAGTTACGCATTAGCAGTGAATCAGATGCAAAAATAAGTAAATCCACATGGGGGGAAAAAATCTCAAGAAGCCGCAGCATGTTCTCCAGTTCAGTTTCATCTTTACTTTGCTCAAACATTATGTGCTTGGCTGTATAACGGCACCTCTGGATCTAACCAACATTCCCGTGAAGAACCTCCCTGTATCTTATGCCGACGCACCAACCTTCATGAGACTCATAAATCCACATAAAACAAACCTGGGCTTGTCAAAGCCTGGCCTGATGAATGACTGAGGAAGGTGCACGGCTCACCATCTGTCTCTCTGTGATGATCTCCAGGCCTGACGGCGTTCTTCGGGCCGATGTTTACCCTGTGCGGTCCCGGCGTGCGCTCACACAGAATACGAACATTACCACATGCATTATAGATCTGAGCTCCCAACTCCAGCAGAGCCTCAAACACGATGAAGGAGTGTCTTGTTTTTGTTTTATCAGCCCTCCTCGCTCCTCTTATCAGCTCATTTGCATAATTAACAGAGGCTGAAGGCGTCCTCGCGAAGCAGCTGCCATCGTGATTTCTGCAGCTCGGGTTTCCGTCCTGCCTCATAAAAAGTGTCACAGCAAAGCGTTAAATTCAGAAATCAGCGTTTTTTTTTTTTCCCCCTCCTCTAATCCAGGATGTCTGTTTAACACTTATGGGGAAAGAAGATCAGCGCTGTCACTTTAAATGGGGCAGAGTTTGATATTTTGTATAATGTACAGAAAAATTAAAGATGCAAAAACTTTGGCCGCAAAACTTATATTCATACATATTTATTATAATTTGCACTGCAGCAAAACTAGATTTCAGTTCCTTTGCCAACTGGGGCAGGGGTGGACTACTTCCTCTTTAGAGTTTATTTTAGCTCAGTCGGTGCCCATCCAATTAAAACCCAGTAACCATAAAGGGCCAGTAAGGGACGAGTTTGATGCATTGACCCCACAGAGTGATAAATTACTCCTTCAAGCAGTCGAGATGGTTGATGTGTCAGAGCATTTCATTTTAAAATCAATGTGGCTGCACAGCAACATTTGTTCTGAGATTTCATGCATTTTCATGCGTTTTGCATCATTTCTGGCCGTTCTCACATCACTGTATTAAACCCACTGATGGGTCTTTGCCTTAAAATCGATAAAAGTCCTGGAACATGTAGGTTGAGCTCCATAAAATGAAAATGACACTGCAAGTGTTTTTTTTTGTGTTGTTTTTTTTTTTGTTGCTTTGTTGCAAATTGCCGTGTAAGAAATCAACATTGTGTGTTCGTCACTACGGGGCGTTGCAGAGAGAAAACAAAGTATTGCTAAATGCACCTGTTTGTGTTTTTCTTCATGCTTTTAGTGAAATTTCACAAACGTCGTCTCTGCAGGATGTTCTGATTGGTGGAGTTCCTCGTTATGGATGATAAGAACATGAAAGGTTGATCATATTCAGTCTGTCTGCAATAAATTCTCTCCTGTTGTGACAGAACGGAAACCTGATCAGAAAAACACGCAGCCGCCATTTTTCCAGACAGGTTTGGTTCTTTGGCCCTCGGTTTGTTCCTCAGTGGTATTTACTTGGATTCTTTACGGCTGTGATAAAACTCCTCTGGATAATTTGTAGAGAATCGGGATGGACTGGAGCTATAAATCCTGCTAAAGCTTGAAAAGCCACAACACAATCTGAACCAGGAGGGGTCCGGTCGAGCCGGTTACTGAGCCACCGCCTGCATTACAGCCTTTCCCTGCCATCGCGGGGATAAGACGTTTTGATGCAACACAGCTCTGCGTATTAACTGGGACCCGTAGATGTATTCTGCATCATTACCGACGTTCTTTATTCCCTTTTGAGACCCAGAGCAGAAGTGTTTATGCACTTTGTAGAGTTTCTGCCGTGCAAAACGTACAGAACACGCCATTTATGAGTCTCAAACTGGCAGCAATCAAACCAACCGGAATGTAAATTAATTTAAACCAGTTTAATTTCTGACAGCCATCATTATCCCTGTTACCGTTTGCCCGTCACAGCAGGATAATGTCTGATCCCCGTCTGAGAGGAAAAAAGCTCTACAGACGGGAAGAAAATTCTTCATATTTCAGTCAGAATCCGTTGAAAGTCTCTCATCCAGCAATCTTCGCTCCTTTGTATCAAACCCAATAGTTAACGTCGATATTTGTGTAAATCCTGAACTACTTCCTGTTGCATCAGTGAACTGGAGGTTCACTTGGCAGAAATAAAAGGTTTTTATTGTAGTGTGCTTATTAAAACGTTATATTTCATCTTCTGCATGATGTTGGAGATTTTGTTGATCACTCCTGTGAAGTGACACATTGTTAACTCTTCTCTGGCCTTTATTCTGCAGACTTCGCAAAATTTCATTGGTTTTTAATCATTTTCAATTCAATTCAATTTTATTTATATAGCGCAAAATCATGAAACATGTCATCTCAAGGCACTTTACAAAGTTAAGTTCAATCATATTATACAGATTGGTCAAAAATGTCCTATATAGGGAAACCAGTTGATTGCATCAAAGTCTCTCCAAGCAGCATTCACTCCTCCTGAAAGAGCGTAGAGCCACAGTGGACAGTCGTCTGCGTTGTTGATGGCTTTGCAGCAATCCCTCATACTGAGCAAGCATGAAGCAACAGTGGAGAGGAAAACTCCCCATTAATGGGAAGGAAAAACCTCCGGCAGAACCAGGCTCAGTATGAACGGTCATCTGTCTCGACCGACTGGGGCTTAGAGAACACAGTTTTTTAGTTGTTTATAAAAAATAACAAATAAGGAGGTCTAATTAGCTGGGCCAAATGCAGTATACTGTTTATTTCTGGCTCTAGTAGCAATGATGCAACAAAAATCCATTTAATAGAAAGTTAGAATTAGAGCTGCATGATATCAGGGAAATCTTTAATTGCAAAACTACTGCTGGTAATTTCAGTAAATATTGATTATGATTTCCTACATTTTCCTGACAGTTTTCCTTCCTTACCGCCACAATCCAGGAGTTTTAGCATCTAACTACTACAAACCCAGACCTCGTGACCATCAGTGAGGGTCAGAACGTAGACGGACCCGTTTGCTTTTTGGCTCAACTCTTTCTTCACCACAACAGACCGGACCAGCGGCAGCATTACTGCTCCATCTGTCCATCTGTCCATATCCCACTCCGTCCCACCACCACTCATGAACAAGATAAAACACATTATTCACTGTTTATGACCAGTTATGAATATTTTTATACATTTTCAGAAATGTTTAAATGAGCAAGATGAGAACAATCATTGTAGGTTGTCTACATTTGTGTCAATTACGAAACAAGTGTACTGCTGCCATAAAGAAAGCAAAACAAGATTATTATCAGTCTCAGACAACAAAATGTTTAAATAATATTTAAATAACATTTTAACAGTTTGACAAACTGTTAAAACCCTCTCGGGCAAACATCTTTGCGCAGATTCATTAACTATAGACTCCACTGTGGGATCAGATAAATCAGAGATGCTTCATTGTTGAAACAGACATTTATTTTCATCTGGATCCTTATTTAATCCAGATGAAAATAAATGTTTTTACTTAAACATCACAAAAGACGTGCCACAGGGTTCCGTTTTAGGTCCAACTCTGTTTTCTATTTGTGTAAACGATGTCGATACACTACAAAAAGGGAACTAAAAGTAAGTACAATTGTCTTGAAATTAGTGCATTTCTCCTTGATTTGAGCAGGTAAGATTATTTGCTAATGGAATGAGTGTTTTAACCCCTAAAGGAGGAATCTCTTCTTAATCAGCTTCCTGCATCTGTTGATCACTGTGATGTGTTGGAGGCTGTCTATCACGGAGCATTAAGGTTCATAACAGGCTATAAATCTCTTACAACTGTAATTTATGTTCTCAGGTGAACTGGCCATCATCATCAATCCATAGACTCATGCATTGGTACATTTTCATCCATAAAGCCGTCCTTGGACTGTTACCTGTCCTCATACACATCACTCAGACAGTCCAGACACACACCTCTGTACTCGGCCCCATCAATGACAATACCTGCATAAATAAAGGGTAAATAAATAAATTAAAGAGACATTTTGACGTGCATTTACAGGCATTTTAGAGAAGAGGACCCCAGCATCAGAGGAATAAGAGGTTATTTAGTTTCCTTTGACCTAAATGCGACATTTTGAAGTGACCTGAAGGAAAGGTTGGTTAAAGTCGGTGTGTAAAGTCGGTCATGTAATGAAAAGGTCTTCATTACTGGGACTGTTTTTAGGAAAAGTAACTGGTATTGCACATTAAGAATACTTTTGCACTGTAAACTTGCACCTTAATTAGCACTTTGTTTAGCACAGCACTTTAAGCATGACTTTGCACAGAAATAACCATTTGCACACAAGAAGTTGAACTATTTGTTGAATATTTATTGGATATTTTTAATAATTAGCATGTAGCCTTTTGTTCAGGCTCTGCACAGCTGCTTCTCATTGGGAAATGGGGTGGGCTCTGTGAAAAGAAGAATTGTTATTTGGAGCTAAGGTGTACTGTCTGGAGTGTGAGACGAGACAGAGTGTTAGTTTTCTATGTCCTCTCCAGGGTGTTTGGACAAATGCTTCCCCGGGGGTCCAGACACCATTTATAGGTTCCGGGAGAGACCATGGGAAAAGCAGGGGGGGGGGAACTTTTGCACGTTTGTTTTAAGGGTTTTTTAGGTGTAGGTTTAAAAGATAAAATATTTATTTAAAAAAATAGGTGGGAATGTGTGTATGTGTATTTGTATTATGTAAATATGGTACTTTATAGGTAAAATTAGTAGTAAATTGTCTAGTGCAGAATGGTTTAACCCTTAAATCAGCAGAGGGATTTTGTCTGTAAACCAGGTTGGTTGTTAGTTGGTTGTTGGTTGGTTGTCAGAGTGAATGCTGCTACCAACAAATAAATGTATTACTGCTTTCACATCATTCCTGCTGAAACTCCAGCCTCAAAAGGCCACGAACCGACAGGTCCACTTTGTCCAACATCCGATCAGCCGAATGGTGTTTCTTCTGATCACAGCCGTGTTCTTCCTCCTGTTTCACGTCTGATCCTGTAGAGGTTTCTCATGTAAGCTTAAATTAAAGTGAGCAATAATCTACATTCGTTTGCCTCTCTCTGTCATAAGCAGACCTTTGAATCACGCCGGCCTCGCTTACTTCCATATCTGCAGTTCCTAAATTAGACGAGCATAACCCAGAGCATTTTTAGTCCTCTCTGAGTGGATTTTAATCTCCTTTCTGAGGCTTGTCTGTGCTCCTCTGGTCTTACTCGTGTACACATGGAAAATCCAGGCTGGAGGTATTCTTCTTCACGTTTTTTTATTTATTTTTTTACCGTTTTACTGTAATTGTCTGCACGCTGATGTGCGCCCTGCAGACTGAGCGTGTGCTGTGTACTCTGGATGTCCTTGTAATTGCACGTTGAGATCAGCTGATGTAGCACACGGCTTTTTGGACAAAAAAAAAAAAAAAAAAGAAAAATCAACACTTCCAGGAAGGTGACTCGAAGCCTTATCTGACTCTGCCGTTGTTTGCATCCCTCGCCGCCGTAGAGTGCTGTTCTTGCTCTTTTTTCCTCCGTGCCACACGCCGCATCACTCGCTCTTCCTCCTCTCACGCCGCATCACTCGCTCTTCCTCCTCTCACGTCGACACTCCTAACGCGCTCGTCTTCTTTCTCTCTCTTCTGTCCGTCCCTGCAGGCTCGCTGACGGTGTCCATCACAGACATGCGTGCTCCCGTGGTGGGGGGCTCCGGGGGGGTCTACGCCCTGTGCTCAGCGCATCTGGCCAACGTTGTCATGGTAACTGCACTCATCATCATCACCACCATCATCAGCAGCAGCAGCAGCAGCAGCAGCAGCATTGTTCGGTCTGAGAGAAGCTTTCAGAGCAGAAACGCCCACTGGCCGACATCCTCTGCTCCTCGCTGCTGCATGTTTCCTTTGGAAGATGTAAAAGTGAAGATTTTTTTCCACCAATCAGAGCCCACAGATACGTTCTTATTCCCCAGGGCTTCGTGTGAGAAGGTCATGAGGTAATAGAGGCCAACATCTTGTCATTGGCGTTTTTTTCCTGCTGTCGCCTTGTTAACAACTTTAAGCGAACAGGATTCCCGGAGTTGTGACGGAGAAGGAAGCTTGTGAGTGTGCACAAAAAGCAGATTTCCTGCCGTTCTCCTCTCAACATTCACGACTACGAATCGCCGTAGGCCGCAGACACGCCAGCAGCGCGCTGCCGGGCCCAAAGCCGATCGTAGCAGCTTGGTCCGTCACGCACCGTGGCTTTTTGTTGTTTCGGGGAAATCCTTGAAAGCGCCTCTAAGTTCTGCCCTGATGACGGTTTGTTTTTCTTTTCTTTTTTTTCCTTTTCTTAAAGTAAATGATGACATTTTTTCAGTAAATTTTAACCCAACCGTCATCAGGCGGCGTCATCCGGTTCAGTCAAAAGACGTTTTCTCTGCAAGACAAGCTCCTCGAGTCACAACTGATTCACCAAACGTTGTGCGTCGTCCTCCATGACTGAAATGTATTAAACTTTTATTGCAGCAGCAAATGGCGTACCGCGCGCGAGCTATTTTTAGAAACACAACGTCACGATGACGTCACATCACGTTGTACGCAGTGGGGCAAACTCCGGAAACCCGCCGCTGTTTTACTGTAAAAGAGACGTGCGTTAGCCTAGGTTTTACTCGGTAAACGACTGCTTTTTCCAAATCTAAGACCATGGTTTTTAAACATTGTTGCTATGGAACGTGCAACAGCGACTCGAGTTACGCTGATCGGCCGCATATGAAGGATGTTTTCTTCAAGACTGCCAAGGAGAAATGTGTGCGCTGGGTACACCGGGGCGGTCGGCCTACACAACAGTTCAACCCGGAAAAAGTTACCAAATTCACGTACATATGTAGCAAGCATTTTGTCGGAGGAAAGGGCACAACCGAAGAACATCCTGACCCAATTCCAGCGACATCAAGTCAAGGTAAGAGTATTTTGGTGGCCGACATGTTAATAAAGTAGCGCCTGCTACCATGATAGCATATAGGCTATCATGGTAGCAGGCGCTAACATGATAGCCTGCTACCAGGATAGCTTACTTAAAAACATTTCAAATGAGACAAACATTAAACATATACCCATTCCTGGACGGTGATTGCAAACAACAACAAAAAAAAAAAAACGGCCGACGCTGCCATGATCGCCGCGCAGGAAAAAAAAACAAAGCTTACCGTTCATCAACTCGGCCAGTTTTCAGGTCGTTTTAAGCCCTCGAACCTCAAGCCATCGTTTGAGCTGAAGGTTGGTGTGTTCTTCGACAGATCGACCAGTAATCCGTGTGCCTGGGACATCGTCTTGGGAAAGTTTAACGGCTGTAAAGTCGGTCATATCGCTGGTTCTGTAGCGCTTGTAATAGCTGGGTTATCCGTGCTTTCTCTCCTGTATGCCCTACCTAAGCGGCAAAAGGGGCGTTGCTCTTGAGACGGTGACGTCACGTGCGCGGTACCCCATTCTCACACTGCAAAAAGGGAACTAAAAATAAGTAAAAATTTCTTGAATTGAGTGTATTTTTCCTTGATTTGAGCAGGTAAATAAGACTATTTGCCAATGGAATAATATTTTTGCAATCAATAATAATTAGATAATTAGATATCCTGCACTTCAAATAAGACGAAGGAGATGAACTATTACCTCCCTTTTTGCAGTGCACACCTGAAAGCAGAAATCCATTATTTAATTTGGATTTATTTAGTGGCAGAAATGGTTTTCAGAAACAATTGTTTTCTAGCATTGCTTTAAATTGATTTAGACCCTTTCCAGGATCAAGATCAGGTTTATTTTATTTATCTCATTTCCAGCAACTTATGCTGGAAATCTTTACAAACTAAAATGCAACCAAAATAAATCAAATGCATGACAACGATGCAATAGACATATAAAAGAAATATCAGCAAATACAAAAAAAAAAATGTGAAACAGCAAAAATACCAATGACTAAGCGTCATGAAAAGGTATTAAGGAGGACCCAAGCACAAAGTATAGTAGTGGCAAAAATAAATGCAATAATAAAAAGAAAAACGTATAAAATTGTCTTACACAAGGAGTTCTGCACAGCAAAAAGGGAATTAAAAGTTAGTAAAATGATCTTAAAAAGTGTATTTTTCCTTGAAAAATAAGATTATCTGCCAATGGAATGAGTATTTTAATGCCTAAAATAAGATAATCAGATATCCTGCACTTAAAATAGGAACAACTGACCTCTACCATCTTATTTCAAGTGCAAAAATCTTATTCCATTGGCAAATAGTCTTATTTACCTGCTCAAATCAAGGAAAAATACAATAATAAAGAAAATTTGACTTGCTTTTAGTTCCCTTTTTGCACTGTGGCAGGAAGCACAGGATCTGGAGATTTTGCCAAACAGAGGAATAAGGCGACGGAAAACCAGGCATGGCAGCGGGGAGCAAGAACTCACGATTGATGCCAGAAATAAGCTTTTTTTCCTCCATGTCATTAAACACAGAACAATGTGGATCTTTAACTGGAACCGTGTGTTTTAGCCAGATGAGACCGGAACCGACTTACTGGCAACTGCAGTTGGGTCTGGCGTGGAGGCCGGGAATATTAGGAAACGTACCTCATGCCCACTGTCGGACACGGTGGCGGTCCTGTGATGCTGTGGGCCGGTTTCTTTTTGGATTCTGTCAGAGAGGTGAAAACTAGCCATCACTGGATCTCTCAGTGGAGGAAATTGGGGAAAATGTGGCCAAATCAACACAAAGTCAACCATCTTCCTTAGATGACTCCACACCAGGACCTCAACCCTGGAGAACACCTGCTGGATGATCCAGAGCGGGACGACCAAAGATCTGCGTTTGTGTGGTCTGATAATGTGATCCTGTTTAAAGCAGGTTTGATTTTAACAACAGGGGCACCATTAATCATAATAATAATAATAATAATAATAACATGTGTGAAGGGTGTGAAGGAAGCCATCTACGTTAAGAGAGAAAAACCAACCTTAAACAGAGGAGGAGGTCTTAGGTTCCAACTTTCAAAAACTTACAATACAGCTATAGGATTAATTCCAGCCAATCGTCAACTTAACTCTCACCCTCATCCAGGTGATTAAAACATTGTTCCTTTAAGCCAAGCCAATAACGACCTTAACGACTCCTCGTTACAGAGGAGTGGACCAGTTTTGGTCCAATCTGCTGGCTTAATGTCTTTAACGACCGCCCATTACTAAGGGGTGGACCTGTTTCTGTTGAATCTGCATGTTATCTAAGCCATTATGAGGCCTTTGTTTGGGCAGTGGTATAAAGCTTGTTACTCCACATTACTCCAGACTTTTTGAATTGAGAAAGCTTCCTGGAGAGGAAGCGAAACGTCTTCAACTACGGAAAACAAGTCCAGTTGCTTTGTTTTTTACTTTTTTTTTGGAATGCCAATGACCTGGATGACTGAGAATCTTCACTAGCATAATAATAATAACAATAATTAGTTTTATTTCAGGGCGCCTTTCAAGTAACACAAGGTCACCGTACAAAGAGAGAAATAAAACACAACTATGACAGAAAAAAACATTATCCAAACAATCAATAAAACTAGAAACTAGCTTTGAAAAACAGAAAGTGATTGAGAGTTGCAAAGATGAGGAGGAAGTGAGGTCCAGAGCGGCTGAAGGTTCTGCTTCCTGTGGTTCTGAGACGGGCAGGAGGGGCGGTGAGATGGATGGAGGAGGAGGACCTGAGGGAGCAGCAGCGTGCGGGGACATGAAGGAGTTCAGAAAGAGGTTGTGGAGGGATTTGAAGGTAAAAAGCTGAATTTTGAACTGAATGCGATAGACAGGATGTGGTGAAAGGACGGGGTTCTGGTGCTGCATTTTGAAGGAGTTTGATAGTTTTATGGAGGAGACATACAGGAGGGAACTGCAGTAATCAGGATGTGAAGGAACGAGACGTTTGACGAGAATGGCAGCTGTGTGGGGGGGGGTTAGGGAAGGCAAAGTCGGTTAATATTCCTGAGATGAAATTAAGCGATCTCATTAACATGAGACTGGAAGTAAAGCGTCCTGTTAAAGGACGACGCCCTGGGAGGATGGGAAAATGAACGAGTTACGAAGGTTAATAGCAAAACTGTGGAAAAATCACCTTTTACATCACTGAATAAATGGAAAAAGTTGGATCTTTTTTCCTGAAATTTTACGGTGAAGTTATGCCGCTGCACTAAAATCTTTGACTTTTCCCACATCCTTCCTGAGAGGCACCGGTCAGCGGGGAGAGGACTCCGTCTGTCCCCAGCCTCTCCTGATCCTGCGCCTCGTCTGGACGTGTCGGATTCCTCCACAGATCCTCTTCTGTCCCGTCAGCCAATCACGTCGTTGCGTCGTGCCTCTGGTCGTTTTCCCCTCAGGTCACCTTCTATGTCCGTCCTTTAATAAAACACTTTCGCCCTGCCATTCCTCTCCTGTTCCTAACGAATGGCCACAGCAACGTTTTTATATTTCTCTCTTTATTTTAAACCCCGGTGTGATTAGAAGAGGAGAAACGCCGGTACCGGGTCACATTCCCGGGAAGAGTCGGATCTCTGTGACTGTTCATCCTGTGACACGCAGGTTTTAAAAAGGCTTCTCATTATAGAGAATCACGGCGGTTATTATCCGTTTCCTGTGGAAGCTCTCAGTCCCACAACGCTGGAGCGGAACCAGGGAGTGCAGAGGAGAATAATCAGCTTTTTCTTCTTGTTTCAGTGCTTCCTTCTCTCTCGTATGTGCGTGAGAAAGATGGAGGGTTGTTTCTGTTAGTTTGGGTTCATAGCTCTGCACTGACCTCTTTTTTTTTTTTTTTTTTTTTTGTGCTTTGTGTTGCAGAACTGGGCCGGGATGCGCTGTCCATACAAGCTGCTCCGCATGATCCTTGCACTGGTTTGCAGTAAGTTCTCTGCATTTACTCTTCCTCTTCTCTCTCTTTACTACAGGTTACTACAGGTTCAGGCTTTTTCTGTTGTTGTTGTTGCCGCCTGCATGAAAAAAAAAAACATCTTGCATGTATTAAGACAACAATCTATTACCTAAACTATGAGGATTAGAGGCTCACTGCAAAAATAGAACTCTAAATAAGAAATTATTTCTTGAAATGAGAGGATTTTTCCTTAATTTGAGCAGGTAAATAAGATTATTTGCCAATGGAATAAGATTTTTGAACTTAAAATAGGAACAACTCATCTCCATTGTCTTATTTCAAGTGCAGTATGTCTAATTGTCTTATTTTATGGGTAAAAATACTAATTCCATTGGCAAATAATCTTATTTACCTGCTCAAATCAAGGACAAATACATTCATTTCAAGAAAATTTTACTTATTTCTAGTTCTCTTTTTGCAGTGCTTATAGTGAGAGGTGGAGCCGGCTGGACGTACCGGGCCTACATTTTGTCCCGTTTGTCCACACGAGGGCCGAAACTCTGCGACGCAATATGTTCCCTCCATCTGGCCGCTGCCTGCCGCCCCCAAACCCTGCTGGGATGTTAGATTTTTCTTCGCTGTTTCGCAAACAGCCGACGGATAGTCCAAAATAAAGTCTGACACTTTTCTCTGCAGTGCAAAACTGAAGCATCGTCTTATCTGCTAAAGCCTTTGTTCAGCCAAAGGGACGTCTGGTGAAGCTGGAGCGAGCAAACAAAAATCAGGGCTGAGTTGTTGTTGTTTTTAAGATACAGAGACATTTAAAATCCTCCTGCAGCCGTCTTTTAGCTGGAAAAGCCAACATCTAAACTGTAAAGATAAAAAAAAACCGCCGTACCGTCTGAGAACATGGTTCTCAGTACGTGGGAGCAGAATTACTCAAAGGCAAACCTTCCTAAAGAAACAAGAGGTGATTATGGCGTGAAAGCAAGGAAAGAGCCCCTCATGCCCACTGCTAAGTACAGTGGAGGTCCTGTGATCCAAAACAAGGAGCGTAGCAGGACTGGTGTAGTGAAAAACAGTCATTTCTGACTGTAGTCCTAACAAATGGACTCAGATAACAGGTTAGATTTGGCTGTTTATTTTTCAGCGCAGTACAAAAGCACTGCAGCCAGCGGTGAAGCTGCACATCAGCACCAGGAGTGCCGGTTAGTGTGGAAGGTACCTGTTGCTGCTCGTAGAAGGGAAGCCTGGTCAGTGTGGTTTAGCTCTTAGCTTTGTTTCAACATAGAACGTTTGTTAGAGGAAAGGAAGATAGGAAAAGTAAAATACTAAAACGTTGCATCTCCCGCGTCTGCTCTTTTTACTAAAATGGACCACCGTTGTAGGTTTCTATTAGGGCTGAACGATTTTGGCAAATAATCTAATTGCGATTTTTTTTTTCTTAATATTGCGATTTAATGCGATTTTTTTCCCCCAGTTTAATTTATCATGTCTTTTTTAAACATATACAAACAACAAATCATTTTGTTTCCTCGCTGTGCAGATTAGTTGCTAAAAGACTCACAGCATCTAAACTCAGAGCAGAAATTATTGCGTTCTGCCTACAATATATTTCAACCAAAATTGCAATTTTGACTTTTCTCTGCATTAACAACAAGCAACAAAAATGGCTTATAAATAAAGATGTTTGTAAACAAGGACTATTTAAAACAAGAACTTTGAATGTTTCTATTAATCAGAATATTATTCAAGAAAACAGCTTTTAGTTGATTTGGACGTCAATCCTTGTTGAACATAAAGTGCAACCAACAAGCAAGTCTATGTATTAAACTGATTGACCTGTACTTAATGCTATGTATGATTATATAAACTCTAAAACAAGTAATAAATTAGAATATCTCACTGCTGCAACTGTCTTCCCTTCCATGTGGAGGCAAACCTACTTTAAACATTTTACCAACACCTAATGGACGTGTCTGATTCCCTAATTGTTACATAGCCAAAAATTGCAGACTCTGCGATTTGGAAATTGGGTTTTTTTAAATCGCGATTATATTGAAAATCCGATTAATTGTTCAGCCCTAGTTTCTATGTCTATCCTTCATGTTTTCTTTTTTAAAACGGAGACGTATAAAAAGAAAAGGACTGGAGAATAACAATAACAATTTATATCGATGATAGAAAATAAGGGTCAATGAAAAGTTCAATAGAATAACAGTTTTTTGTTCTTTTTGCGTAATTGCCATGTATGTTAATATTACAGTCATTACATCCTCCCAACCAATCACAACGCAGAACCAGGAACCAAGCTCCGCCCCCTTCAGAGAGTTCAGAGAGCATGCGTTCTTTTTTCTTTTTATAAAAACTTGCTGTTTTGCTGAAACATTGGTTGAATAAAGGGTTGAGTTTAAATTCAGTTTGTGTCTCTATCTAAAAATAGGTCGCTATTTTATCGATCTGCTTTTTTTTTCAATGTCGTCCAGCCCGACGCATAACCAGCATTAACTTATTTATTAGAATCTCGCTCAGCGTCTGTGACCCACCAACAACTCTTGTCTGATTCTTCTTCTCTGCTCTGCAGTGAGTTCAGAGGTGGGCCGCGCAGTCTGGCTCCGCTTCTCGCCGCCGCTGCCCTCCTCGGGGCCCCAGCCCAGCTTCATGGCTCACCTGTCGGGGGCCGTGGTCGGCATCAGCATGGGGCTGCTCATCCTGCGCAGCTACGAGGAGAGCCTGCAGAAGCAGTGCTCCTGGTGGGTCATCGTCTTCTCCTTCATCACCTTCCTCCTCTTCGCCATCTTCTGGAACATCTTCGCCTATGAGCTCCTGGGGGTGCAGATACCGCCTCCCCCCTGATGATGGGCCCCCGCCCCCCCACACCCTCCCCACTGCTTTCCCTTTTTCTCTCGATCTCCTCCAAAGTTTCGCCCAAAATGAGATGATTCAAACTACAAATCCGACCAGAATAGTTTTTTTTACAGACACTTTGCAGATCAAAGAGATGTTTCTCTTTTATTAAAGAGGGATTACAGTAGCAACAAGTACAGGTGAAAGTTCCTCGGAACCATTTTGAGGAGCATTCTTGTCCTTTTTTTATATAAATATAACCAGAACCACGTCAACCCATCTTTTGTTTTTCTTACGCCATTCATGCAAAGAAGATGCTGACATCATCATATGTGCCTCTGGTGGGGGGAAAAAAAAGAAATAATTGTTATTCTGCTTAATAGGCAGTGCTCCTTAAAATGACAGGAGTCAGACTTTGCTTTAGGACCGACCGCTGGAGCCAGAAACCACAAACCAGATCTGCAGATTTTTATCCCTGAGGGCCACATTGAAGCCAAAGCCAGCGGTGGTGTCACACGTTAGGGAGGCCTGCTGTCGCCAAACTAAAAACAAGCATCCAAACAGGGGAGTGAAAAGTTTTACCTTTGATCTCTTAGTTTATTTAAAACCTAAACGTTAGCGACGCGACAGCAGAATGGAACCAGGCCAGTTTTCCCTGGGTTGGTTCTGATTGGTCAGATCCTTAACGATCGGTTGTTTCTTCATCAGAAAGCTCTCATAATTCCTTCATTCTCTTCTACCTCTATGAAAAGGAACTCCGGCACATTTTTTTTCTCTCTCTTTAATGGGTTATATTTCCAGAAAAAAATTCAAATTGGTCAGATTTTCTGCAGATTTTCTAATCAGCAGGTCCACACTGCAAAAACGGATCTAAAAATAAGTAAAATGTTCTTCAAATGTGTGTTTTTATCCTTGATTTGAGCAGGTAGATAAGATTATCTGCCAATGGAATGAGTATTTTAACCGCTAAAGTAAGATAATTAGATATATTGCAATTGAAATAAGATGATGGAGATGAATTGTTCCTATTTTAAGTGCAAAAATCTTATTCTATTGTCCGATCATCTTATTTACCTGCTCAAATCAAGGAAAAATACACTAATTTAAAGAACAATTAACTTATTTTTAGTTCCGTTTTTGCAGTGCAACCTCAAAGCATCGGTGTCACCAGATAAAGGTGAAGACTAAAAAAAAAAACATCCCTTAGTTCGCTTTACGATTTCATCCAGACAACATATTTCTGCATTTTTGTTTTTCTTTGTCATGACACCTACACTGTGGACGCAGAAAATAGTTTTCGCACGCAGACACACAAAGAGAAAAGCGACTGTGAGACAGAAGAGAAGAAGCCGGACGTTTCTCCGCCGCGGGTCTGTACCCGCTCAGCGCGGCGTGTAAAAAAAACGCCGTGTCATGCTCTGCGGTTTTAACACGACACACACACGCGGTTCTCCGATAACCGCTGCCTGATTCTGCCGATCAGCGTGAGCGAAACGACGACAAGGCGCGTCCAAACGAGCCGCTTTCGCTCCCGCCAGAACTGAACAGCGAGGCGCCAAGACGCCTGACCTCTGACCTGCAGGCATCTGAGCGCCGGGCCCAAGTTAATACCTCAGTTTCTCCTTCTTCTTAGGGACTGTATACATTTGTAAAGGAATGTAACTGTAAAGAAAAAAAAAAAACTAAAAACAAAGGTGTTATTCTGTTGTCCCTGTTTTTCCTTTGATAGTGGATGTGTATACTGTATGTTCTTAAGACGATATTTATCTGTATTTTCCTCCTTTGAAGGGAAATGGAGGAGAAATTTCAAATGGTGCAAAAATAACTGGTATGATTGTCCTGATAAATCCTGCATTGCTTTGATCAAAAATAGGGAGGCTGGTTTATTAGGCAACCACCAATGAGATTTTATAAATCTTTAGTCAGTGCTTTATATAATAAGCCATAGGAAAGACTAACAGTATGGAGGGTCAAAAGTGCCACAGTTTCATATGGGAGTTATGAAATAATTATTTCTTTATGTCAGAGGTTAAATGAAATTAGAATTTAACAGATTAAATAAATAAATCTATTCCTCGTTATTTATGTGGGCTAATATATTATAAGGCACATAACAGATTAAAGATAATTAAGAGGGAAAAAATATGATTGCGTTTCCTATCATAAATAGGCATTGATGCAGTTCCGTAATTATAATTATTTAATCATAGACACTAATTTGATGGGTGGACAGGTTTGGATGTTCTGGTTTGAAAATTATTGCAAATAGAAAAATATATTAAACATGATTTTCACATTATGAAAGCCCAATCTTTTATATATTATTTTGGTCCTATAACTCATTGATCCTATTATTAATTATGGATATGTTTCTTTGTTCCAATGTTATTTAATTCATTACATAAAATAATTGTTTAGTATTTATTTACAATAAATAATATTAATGTTTATTATTAGTTGGATTGTGGCACCTTGTGTCCCTACATATGGAGGTCAAGGGGGTCAACATGTAGTATATGAATTAATAATTATTCATGTTAAAGATGTTATATGAATTGGAAATGCACACAAATAAATGCATTCATAGTTATTTAAATGTGTCTAGAATTTATTAGATAAACTAAGAAAATTAACAGCAGAAAACAATGATTTCATTGTTTTTATCGCATTTGAAGTTTGCAAAAATACATTTAGGTGATTAATTAATTTCTTAGTTACAGCAACTTCAACCTTCAGTGGGTGGGACTAACCACCGTTTAAATTATTTCATGGCACAATCCAAATAAAAACCGAAGTAATTATATATGATTGTAATATATGAGTTAATCGTTTCATTTATTGATTCCCACATTCAACTCTTTACAGCCATTTGACTCATTTAAATAATAATGAATGGATTTATTCATTTAATTGTTTTCCTTTCCAGTCCAGACAAATAAAATAATTATCTAAATTATCCCACACGCTAATTGTATTGTGGGACGTATTTGCCCTTCGTGTAGCTGATGAGGACAGATATTGGTTCAAAAACTGCTGAAATGACTTTGTAGAAATGTGCGAGTGTGTGTATGTTTGGTCATAAACGATGTGAAATGCATTCAGTTTGTTAATTTGTGAACCTCTGGACTGTTTGAGATGTTTTCTTGTAGCTAAAGTCATGGTTTTTATTTGACTTCCTGTTTATAAGTAGTCGTTACGGCGTTGTTTTGCAAGCGGCCACACCTCCAGGTCGTCCCTTCGCCCTGCAGAGAGCGGAGGCCTCGCTGCAGCTCCGCTAACAACAAACTATGGACGAGGTTTCAGGCTTCTGGATAGCAGTTACTCAATGCTACTTTCTATTTTTCAGTCAATAATTGAGTCCAAAGGCTGCCTAGGGGGATTTTTGTGGGGACTGGTTTTTAGCAGCATTTGCTTCTGCGTGAACCTGTCAGCAGTGATGGAAGGTTTCTCATTAAAAGAGGGAGATGAGCATGAAATAGCTACAAATAAGCCATTTTCGGATCAATCTCAACAAGAAGAGGTCTGCCAATATTTGGCAGCGATGCATCCTTGATGGAAACTTGTATCAGGAAATATTACACTAATCCTTAGCGTAGTCACGGTCTGTTGGTGAATAATGCATACGTACCCTGTTAGCCTGTAATGAAGATGAAAGAGGACGCCTGAGAGAGGTTAATGTTGCTCTTTAATTTTCTGAGGGTTTGGGGCAGAAAAAAAAAGGGCTAGTAAATGGATCTGCTGTTGTGGAGCACATTAACTGTGAATCCAGGCCCTCCTGGAACTAAGGCCTTTAAGTAGCTGTCGCCCTTACAGCTGGAAGTGGAGACGTTTGTTTAAGTTTCAGCGACAGACGTGAGAAAGTGAGTGCAGAACTTTATCTATTTACGCATCCGTAAATAAATAAGAGCTCACCTTCGACTGACATGCGTCTGCACAGATTCATGACAGTCCTGGATCTTTGAAGCGGGGTTCTGTGGAGCACTTACTAGTTGTCAGTATTTCATCTGCAGTAGACACACCGCAAAAACAGAACTAAAATAAGTTAAAATCTTCTTGAAATTAGTGTATTTGTCCTTTATTTGAGCAGGTAAATAAGATAATCTGCCAATTGGATTTTTGCACTTAAAATAGGAAGAACTCATCTCCATCAACTTATTTCAAGTGCATTATATCTAATTATCTTATTTTAGGGGTAACATTACTCTTTCCATTGGCAGATAATCTTATTTGCCTGCTCAAAATCAAGGACAAATACACTAATTTCAAGAAAATTTTACTTATTTTTAGTTCTGTTTTTGCAGTGCAGCAGTTTAAGTGAACATTGACCCCGATCAGACGCGACTCTGTAATCTGGACGGTGCTAAATGCTAAATACAAGTTCTCGCTTTGTGCTAAACTTTCCGAGGCCTCTTTGTCTGCGTTAGCGTAGCGGTGCTGAGGCACAGGAAGGGACGAGCCGCTTGATTAGCCTGTGATGCCTCACTGGCTGGTGGAAAAACGATGCACCCGAACGGTTTGGGTGCCTTTAGTTGTTGCTCGGAGGCTTGTTTACCTAACGGACAGTGGAAGGGGCGTTAATAGCTGGCTCATTAGTTCACACACGGTTATCCAGCGGCTCCTGCTCTTATTATCTTTTTGATCTGTTTTGTGAAACATCTGTGCTGTTCTCATTCAAAATGCAGCGTGACCCATTTTTTTTGGCATAAGCAGACGCTCTGTTGCTGTCTGCAAAAAGTTACTCTGTTTCATTTCCAGTTGCCAAACCCACTGTCCTAATATGTCTGATGCCTTGTTGTATAAAAGCCCAGGACTAAGCAGGAGGCGGTTTGCTGTACGAGGCGTTCTCCGTCATCCTGTACAGAATCTGTCAGAGAACCGAGCCGTAGTGCTGACATCTGTAGCTGCTCTGTGCCAACAAGCCCCGCCAGGTTGCCTTTTTCTTGGTGTTTAGTTCTTAGATTTAGGGAACTCTCAGTGCAGGACTGTGCAAACAAAGCAGGCTGCTGCTTACTTTTTTTTTTTTATTTTACATTTACAATCTGGCTTTCTTTAACTTTTTTCATCAAGGGCACCAAAAAGTGCTGATTTTTAAGCCGCATTTCCCACATTTATCTGGGTAATAGCACCAAAAACATGCACCACAGTTTCTCATTTGAACACACGTTGGATCAGAAGCTAAGCATCGACATAAAAAACAAGAAACTCTTGATTTCTTTTAAGCTAGAGAAGCGTTTCCACTTTGCAACATCTTCCTTTTCCAGTTTCTGGCTTTGCTGCAGATTATTCACACGTTCACAAAAACTGAGCAACTTGCAGCCATGCAAGAATAAGATAAAAAAAAAAAACACCTTGCAGGTGATTTCTAAAACTGAGATTAGACTGACAGAAGTCATACCTGTGCTGCTGTGGTAGTTTTTCATGAGCTGCTTTCTTGTATCGATAAAATGGTGCCAAGCTAACGAGACTCAATCTCTCAGACCAGAGAAGAGGTCGTGCCAAAACAGCGTTTACAAAAAAAAAAAGAAAAAAAAAAGCTATTTTTCTCTGGGTCAAGACAAAACTAAAGCAAATCTAAAACTAAAATGTGGATAATTTATATTCAAGTCCTCATGAATTACTTCACATACTATTGTACTTTTTAAATGTTCTGAATGGAACCATTTTATATTGTATATATATGAATATATTTTGTTTTATTTTGTACTGTTCATTGTACTTTGCTTTAATTTAGAAACAATATAAATAAAGAATAATACTGTGGCCACATCGCGCTGCTGCTATTGGTTTTCCTTTACAGGTTTTACCAGGTAAATGATGAAGAAGCATGCATACACTCTTTATCAGCATGAATTTCAATACGTTTGGGATTCTATTTATTTAGCCATTCTGTTCTGGACTTTTAAAAATAATAACTTGGTCCACAACTTTTAATTTATTGTGCATTTCCTTTATCCAAATTGTAAAATCAGGCTGAAATATTACATAAACCCCCAATAATGTCAAGTTAAATGTCCTACAAATTGGGATCTCACAAACACTGAGATTACATTTCATATATTGTGCAGCTAAATTAAAATCTGGGGCTTTATTGGTTTGTTTTTTTCAGTTGAGATAAGCCTTTAAGACATTTTCAACCGGATCTTTGGGACGGGTCATTCCAGAACCCTTAAGCTGACCTGCGTCATCCATCTCAGAACTGGTTTTTATGTGTGTTTTGGATCATCCTGATGAAATAACCATCGTTGGTTTGAAGTTAAGCTGCAGAGATCTTTGCTCCACCTGCTTCGTGCAGTAAACTGGTACCTCTGGCAGCAACAGTCCCACAGCATGCCACCCACTTTGCTTTACATGACTTTTAAACCGCTTTAAAATATATGATATAATTCTGCCAATAATGGAGGTCGGAGACACTAGAAGCTGGAGGAAAGCTACAAAAAGGACGTGATTTCTTAATAAATCATGAAAGCTCCATGATGAGTGGATGCAGAGCTGTGAGAGGCACTTTAACTGGACAAATGAAGGATTTCACTGCTAAAATAGAGCAAGAATGGATTGCATACTGCAAAAACATGTCTGAAAATAGTTTTCTTGAAATTAGTGTATTTGTCCTTGATTTCAGCAGCAAGTTTAAATTATCTGCCAATGGAATAAGATTTTTGCACTTAAAATAGGAGCAACTCATCTCCATCATCTTAATTCAAGTGTATTTTATCTAATTATCTTATTTTAGGTGTAAAAATACTCATTTCATTGGCATATCATCCTATTTACCTGTTCAAATTAAGGACAAATACACTAATTTCAAGAAATTTTGACTTATTTTTAATTTGTTTTTTTTTGCAGTGCATGAATCCAAACTCGTTGCAGATACACATTTTCTTTCATTAAGAAAACTTTATTCTTTCTGTAAAAAAGCTACAAACATTTAAAACGTCAGACGGTGGAAGATTTTGGGTTTTTTCAGGAAGCTTTAAGCCTCTTGGCCGGTCTCTGGTCGGAGGTCTGCGCGGCGCCGTCCTTCAGGTCCAGGTCCTTCAGAAGAGGAAGCTGCTGCTTGGTGGCTGTGGTCATCGCCCACAAACACTTCTCCAGCCTGTGGGGCGTCCAGTCCTGCTGCGGATCCACTGAGGACAAAAGGCAAAGCGACGACTCTTCACTTGGTCCAAAACGTTGAGAAACATGCATCCTAACCAGAATCAGGCGCGTTAAACTGATGATGCAGACGCTCTTACCCTGGTTGAGTTTTGCAGACTGCGCGGTCATTTTCTCCAGGTACAGAGCGTAGTGCTTGGCTGTGTACTGGATGGGCTTCAGCCCCGGTACGCTCTCCATCGCCTCATCAGACATGAATGCAGCCACTTCTGGAGCTCCTGCTGCCAACACAGCTGGAATAAAAACGGACAGTCAGCCACGAACCGAGCTGCACGCAGGCATGAAGAGAATACAAACTACTTTAGGAGAGAGCCCGCTAAGCTGTCTGGCTTTAGAGCAGGATCCTGTGAACTTATTGAAAAATCAATACCCTACTCCTCTAAGCAACTCCCTGGTAGGGCTGAACGATTTTGGAAAATAATCTAATTGCGATTTTTTTTCTTAATATTGCGATTTAATGCGATTTTCTTTTTCCAGTTTAATTTATCATGTCTTTTTAATCATATACAAACAATAAATCAACTTGTTTTCTCGCTGTGCAAATTAGTTGCTAAAAGACCCACAGCATCTAAACTCAGAGCAGAAATGATTGCGTTCTGCCTACAATATATTTCAACCAAAATTTTGACTTTTCTCTGCATTAACAAAAAGCAACAAAAATGGTCTCTAAATAAAGATGTTTGTAAACAAGGACTATTTTAAACAAGAATTTTTAATGTTTCTATTAATCAGAATATTATTCAAGAGAACAGCTTTTAGTTGATTTGGACATCAAACCTTGTTGAACATAAAGTGCAACCAACAAGCAAATCTATGTGTTAAACTGATTGACCAGAACTTAATGCTATGTATGATTATATAAACTCTAAAACAAGTATTAAAATTAGATTATCTCACTGCTGCAACTGTCTTCCCTTCCATGTGGAGGCAAACCCACTTTAAACATTTTACCAACACCTAATGGACGTGTCTAATTCCCTGATTGTTACATAGCCAAAAATTGCAGACTCTGCGATTTGGAAATTGCATTTTTTTAAATCGCGATTATATTGAAAATGCGATTAATTGTTCAGCCCTACTCCCTGGTATCCCAGTGTGGTTAACCGCTGCTTTATTCATGCACAGTGAAGGAAAATGGCAACCTGAGGCGGTGGCAGGGCCGACTCCTTTCAGGGCGCTGAGCTCTGCGATGGCAGCCTGCACGTCGGGGAGGAGGCTGAACGCCTTTCTGGAACATCTCTGAACCGTGGCCTCAGCGTTGGAGGCCACCAGCTGCTGCAGCCGCGGCCTGAACTTCCCTCTCTGGAGACGCAGACATGCGACAGACTGGTGTTACGCTGGCGGTTAGCGTGAGAGCCGTTTTCAGAAGACTCTGGGGAGGCCCTTACAGTGAGCTTCCACTCCATCAGCTTCACCAGCTCTGACAGAGTGAGGTGTTTGTCCGGTCGACTGGAGATCAGCGCAGGCAGCTCCTCCTGATACCTGATCACAGACACGTGGGTCAGCCGGCTTTAATCACACGTCAGAGACAACGTTAACGTAAAAAACGGGAGAGACTAACGTAAAACTTCCTGTGTGGTCTTATGTGAATATGTAGATTCCATCACAGTACTGATTTAGACAATTAACCTAAAGAAATAAGCTAAGCTTCTTGTCTGCTTCATCTTTTATTGTGTTATATATTTAGCGGGTATTATTTTGTTGTACCACACTTTGGAAACCTTGTGTTTGTTAAAATTGTGCAATATAAATAAAGTGGATTGGAAGCTAAGCTAGTGTCCTGTTAACTAAAGGCCCCCTGGTCGGGCTATATAGGAGCAACCTGTCCAGGTGCACTGGTGGCGACTTAAAACTGCAACAGAAACAATATAGACATGATACACTGCAAAAACAGAACTAAAAATAAGTTAAATTTTCTTAAAATAAGTGTATTTGTCCTTGATTTGAGCAGGTAAATAAGACTATTTGCCAATGGAACAAGATTTTTCCTCTTAAAATAGGAACAATTCATCTCCATCATCTTATTTCAAGTGCAGGATGTCTAATTATCTTATTTTAGGGGTAAAGATACTCATTCCATTGGCAGATAATCTTATTTACTGGCACAAATCGAGGACAAATAGACTAACTTTTAAGAACATTTTATTTGTTTTTGCATCTGTTTTTGCAGTGTAGCTAAGAGTAACAAAATTAAATGTAACGGTCTGAAACAGCTAGTACAGTGGCAGGGAGGAGGTTCTGGTCCAGTTTACAGCAGGGTCAGGTTCTACAGAACCTCCCAGAACTCTGATCATCATCTGGATCTGGAGAGAGGATGGAGCACCTGCAGACCTACCAGGACATGGACGTCCACCTGGACTGACAGGCTGGACCAGGAGAGCATTGATCAGAGAAGCAGGAGGACCATGGTGGCTCTGGAGGAGCTGCAGAGATCCACAGCTCAGGAGGGTGAATTTTAAAAAGGGTCACTATTTGGGAAACAAAGCCAAAAAGGAGTCTTGTTTTCCACAAATATGGATGAGATGCTCCAGTCAGGCCTCCACGTTAAACACTTTTTCCATGTGAAAAAAGTGCAATCCTGTGAGAAAACCTCGTAAAGGCTGAAGAGACCTAAAACCGGGGGAGGAGGTTCACCTTCCAGCAGAACGGCTACAGCCGTAAATATGGAAACCTGTACACCAAACACACCCGAAGACTTGCAGCTGTAATTGCAGCAAAAAACTGGCTCCAAGACAGTTTACAAGAAAACCCAATAAGTTTGTGGTTCTAAGGTGACAAAGAAGACCTTCATGGATGTGAATATTGGGGGTTATTATAAAATATTGGGAGTTATAGGGAGGGGGACTGAATCAAAACAGGAAAGTTACCATCTGTCAAGCTGTAGAAGTTTAGGTTTGTTGGCTTTGGCTCTGGCCTCCAGCACATCCCAGTAGCTGCCATACACCTTCCTCCAGGAGGCCGCTTGGCCACAGCTGAACAGAGCGCTCATCAGGCCAGGAGTCCCAGCATCAACTAAAAGTGCCAGAAGAAAAAAAAAATTGCTTAAATTAGGTCATAAAACCCAATAAAAAGCACTTCAACAAACGTGTAATTGTTTGCTCGGCTGAATCCATATCAGTTATACTGGGAAAACACAGCTTTACATTAGTTTTAACAATCTTCCCGGTCTTCAGGTGAAGGGTGCCTCCCGGAATTCCCGCGAGATCTTAGCTAAATGCTACTTCCGGTGTTGCGAGCAGTTAGCAGCTGCTTCAGAACATAAGGTTTGTAGTTTGAAAACGTTTTTATTTTTCGTTATTACTTAAGTTGATAAACTTTCATGTTTTATTTTGTATCGCGTTTGTCTTAATAATTTACACTTAAAGCCCAAACGCTGGTTCCTTCGCGCTTCCCGTGTGGAAACGTTCTGGGTTAAGCGGCTAATGTTAGCATCACACCGCAGTCTTGTTTATGGTGGAAGTGAGCGGAGTGTTCTCGGAGCTGAGCTGCTTTCTGTGCTACTCACCGGCCGGGCGAAGAGCAGCGAAGGTCCCCGGACTGTTTCACAGCTTTAGGAGGGAAATGAAGCCGCGGCGGGTCGGGAAAACCCGCGTTAGGAAACGGAGAGGTTAGGAAAGTGCAGGCTGGATGTTCTTCTTGCACATGTTGCTCCAGGGATGATCTTTGCGTGAGCACCGAGGTGTTGCTTATCAATCAGGTGATTGGGACACTCACATGGCTGTGGTTAAAATGTAAACAGCCCTCATACGCATGGTGAAGAATATGCTTATGAATTAGCTTGATTTTAAACTATTGCATGGAATCAAAACTTTTCAAACAAAATTTTTTCTAGTAATATTAATTTGTGGGTGACGTAGGCATGGGCCAAACTGGTTAAATGCAGAGGACAACTTTCATTGGAATGTATATTGCAGTGACAAATAAGAGAGGCTTATTATAATAAAAAGAAAACACATTCATACCTCAGGCAATCTGGACAGACAAATTAAACCTACCAAGCATGTTTTTGGACAGCGGGAAGAAAACACACGTCTGCATGGGGAGAACATGCAAACTCTGGCCCCCTAGCTAGGATTTGAACCCAGGACCTTCTTGCTGCAAGGCAACAATGCCAATATACAACTCAGTTCTATTAATGTTGACACAGTAAATAAATGTTATGGATACTTTTATTGTAATACTGCTTAGCAGTGTTCCCAAAACATCCAAATCCATGTTAGCCTTCTTTGTCAGTTGACCAGCAACAGGTGGGGGAGGGACCACATGGCTCCTTAGGGCATCACTCCAGTCCAGCACTTTTCTCTGACTTCTCTTTAAAAGGACGGCAGGAAAAGCATGATGGGATTTTTTAGCTGTTTTGAAACGGTAACCTTTTAAAACCTTTAATACATCCTGTTAACTCACCCGTTGCATTCACATTTTCACTATTATATATATCAAAAACCTCCAGAGCTTAAAGGAGCTATGAGTAGTACTGACACTTTGTGGCTGAAGTTGGTACAACAGCTTGCCAATCACAATCTAACATGCCGTTTTTAAACTCTGTGTTGCTGTTGTGAATTTTTAATAACACAGGACAGATATATGATGTTGTATTCTCTTTTATTTCTGGTCCGCTTCTCTTACTGGCTGCCATGTTTGCAGGCTGCTGCTCTTTTGCCAACATAAAATGCCAAACGCTGCGCTCTGCTTTGGGAACCCTGGGAGCTCTAATATGATTGGCTGAGGAAGCAGGAAGTAAACACTGGCTACATTCTGAACCTAAGCAGACCGTACCTCGTTTGAAATGAGAAAAACGTGACTCAGACGTTGGTGATGGAGAGGATCGATTGTTTCTAGGGAATGTTGCTTCCATCCTGGGTGAGAAATGAGAATAATGTAGGTAGATTTTACAGTAAATATCTTACTTATAGCTCCTTTAATGTATCAAAGTGATTTGAACTCAGTTTAGTTGTAAATTCACTAATTATATTTGAACACAAAACATATTCTAACTTAAAACTATGTGTAATACAACGTTTTCAGGACCTTGCGCTGGGCTGTGAGCATTTTAAAGGAAGATGTGTCAGACTTTGACCAAGCGCACAAAATAAACAAAGTTTAAATCAATTCTGTAAGCAATATGAAACGACCCTAAAAGATTTCCCAAAAGGTGATATTCTCTGAGCAAAACATGGTTGGGACATTTTTTTCTTCTCAGTCTGAGCGACAACATATGAAAAACATTTTCTTGGTAAAGTGCAAAATTTTTCCAGCTTAATCTCTACAGTCAGTTTAATGTATTCAGATATGAGGATATAATTGTTATCTAAAATATCCATTTGCTTGTTATCAATTGTGCTTGATATTTTCTATTCAGTAACAGGATCATTGTCTAATTTTATGGGTTTTTATCTGGTGCCTTATAGAGGCAAATGTCTTGTAACCTGAGAAGCCTTTTTATACATTTTGCTGCATTCGTGTACGCTTCTCTTTTCTGCGAAAAATTATAGTTTTAGCTCGTACTTTTATTTTATCATAAGCTGCTTGATTAGCCCGAGAATCTCAGGTGATATTGTCATGTAAAATGTTGACTCAGCAGTTTCTCTTTCATAGGTTGCCTCTCATGGGAGCACATGAGGAGGACTTTGTCCAGCTGCAGAGATTGATGAGGCCCTCAGTTCTTCTCAAAGTCAGTAGTCCAGTTGATATACTTACTGTTATGTTTAGAGTATGCTAATTTATTGTTTTGTAACTTACTGATCCTCTGTTTGCCCCCTCCAACCTAAGGGTAAGGCTCTGGGGTCTGTTCTTCGTACGTTGCTTAAAACATCCGAGATCAAATTACACATCCAAGATGATTTTATCCGGCTAATCCTGATCCGGCTAATTGGGTTCTTCAAACACACCTGTTGTTTACGATTAGTATGGCTGGATTGAGTTATCTGAGATAACTCTGTTCATGCGTTTGTTTAAAAGGGGAAATGTATCGATAGTAGAAACAATGATCAGCAGCGCTGCTATTGGCTGTTCAGCATGAACAAAGAACGCCCACAGTTTTTCTCCCAAGCAGAACAAGAGCTTGGAAGGTTATGCCGAATTTGAGTCATTAATTAAAACACCTCAAAGTCTGTTAAAGCCAGGAGAGAGGGCTGGCAAAAAGTAGCAGACAAATTAATGCGTAAATACTGTCATGGTAGATGTTTCTATCACTTTCTACAGTATGAATTTTTGCATTTTAATAATTTTATATTTACTTTGTTCTTTTATATCAGAGCCTCCACGGGACCAACTAGAACATGGGAACAAGTAAAAGTGAAATACAAGAATATTCTACAAAATGGTAGCCTTTGATTATTATACTTTATTTTAAAAAGCCACTTGTTATGTCAAGAGATACAAATTTTGGTGTCATTCCTTAGACACTGGAAGTAAAGGACACGTGCAAACTGGGAATTTTAACAAAAAAAAATCTTCATCTATAAAAAATGAAGTTGTTCCTTTTCCAAGTCATCCACAGTTTACACGGTAAAACTGTATTGCTCCGTGTCTAGATAATCCGTCCATAGTTTTTTCTAATACAATATACGGCTCGACAGGAAGCAAGCCTTTCGAAGTAAAACTAAACTTCACAATAAAATGGCCCGAACAAATCTTCTTACTGAATAGGATAAAAATAAAAAGCAAACCATCATACAAATAACTTAAATATTTTCTATTTATGGCTCCAACATCACCTTTTCCTCTTTAAAAGCCACTGTTAAATTATGTGTTTGTCTGTTTATAACAGCCACCAAGAAAAATCTCGCGCTGCGCTAAAGGATCCCGTCTATTGCGCAATACGCGATTAATTCATAAAGCTCTGAAATTATTCTTGCATCTTCCGCAACAGGTTGCTGTCGTAAAAATGGACATGGATACGACAGACTTCCCATCTCCTCCGCTTTTGCAGCTGCGATCTAATCCTGTTTACATGAAATAATCCTGTTAGCGAGCAGGTTTAATCTGCCGCACATGTTGCTATGACAACAAGTCCAGGATGTCTTTCGAAGAACCAAACGATCCAAGATCATGCCAAATCGTCAACAATGAAATCCTGCTAACTGAGTTAGCGACGTACGAAGAACGGACCCCTAATGTTGTTACTTATCGTGAGCGCCACCTGTTGGGGGAATATGTAACTGCTCTGTTGTAACTCTGTCCGCTTTAATCTGACGTAGGAACATGGAGAAAATGTCCCGGGTTACGACGGCCCTTGGCAGCAACAGCATCTCCGGCCGCACCATGTTCTGCCACCTGGACGCTCCGGCCAACGCCATCAGCGTGTGCCGGGACGCCACGCAGGTGGTCGTCGCCGGACGCAACATCTTCAAGATCTACGCCCTGGAGGAGGAGCAGTTCGTGGAGAAGCTGAATCTGCGCGTCGGCCGCAAACCGTCGCTGAACTTCAGCTGCGCCGACGTCATGTGGCACCAGATGGAGGAGAACCTGCTGGCCACGGCCGCCACCAACGGCGCCGTGGTCACCTGGAACCTGGGCAAACCTTCCCGCAACAAGCAGGACCAGCTGTTCACCGAGCACAAGCGCACCGTCAATAAAGTGTGCTTCCACCCCACGGAGGCCTACATGCTGCTGAGCGGATCCCAGGACGGCTTCATGAAGTGCTTTGATCTGCGCAAAAAGGAGTCTGTTAGCACCTTCTCAGGTAATCTAACCTAAAAATAATATACAGCACACATAGAATAAAAGGGTTTATCATTTTTGGGCCACACAAAGCGACACACGGTCAATTTTCAGAAACGATTAAAGAAAAAAATGTGCGTCCACACGAGAACACATCTGAAAACGCTGTAGTAAGTATGCCGGGCCCATTGGTGGCGCTGTGACACAGCAGCAGAGACAGACATCTACGCATCTTCAGCGTGATCTTTATGTTGCCTCGCGTCTACACACAGAAACATGAAACCGGCGTTTTGAAACGTATCTGATATGGGACCCGTTTGAAAAAATTGTTTATGGTCTCCCAAAGCACTGGATCTAAAAAAAAAAAAAAAAAAAACTTTTCAGATTCACCTAATCTCGTCTCTGTATGGACGGGGCCTTAGAAAATGCTGCATAATAGTTAGAGATGTAGCAATCATGCTTTTCTTGGCCAATAATTAATGAAGTTTAATTTATATAGCACCAATTCCCATCATGTCATCTCAAGTCTCTTTCCAAAGTCAGACTCCATCAGATCCTCCAGGTTGGTGAGAAAGTTTCCTCTCTAAGGAAACCCAGCAGGTTGCATCAAGTCTCTCCAAGCAGCATTCACTCCTCCTGAAAGAGCGTAGAGCCACAGTGGACAGTCGTCTGCATTGTTGATGGCTTTGCAGCAATCCCTCATACTGAGCATGCATGAAGCGACAGTGGAGAGGAAAACTCCCCTTTAACAGGGAGGAGAACCTCCAGCAGAACCAGAACCAGGCTCAGTGTGAACGCTCATCTGCCTCCACCCACTGGGGCTTAGAGAAGACAGAGCAGAGACACAGAAAGCACAGAAGCTCACATTGACCCAGGAGTACTTTCTATGTTAGAGAGGACAGAGCAGAGACACAGAAAGCACAGAAGCTCACATTGACCCAGGAGTACTTTCTATGTTAGATGGTAATAGTGGATGATCTGCCTCCCCTGATGATGTCACAGCTAACAGAACGCCAGACCAGGTGTACCTTCTATGAAGAGAAAAATGAGTTAAAAGCTGAAATAACAACAAACAATGCAGATTGGAGAGCAGTAGGAGAACTCAGCAGAGAGAGAGAAACAGACCCTGATGTCCTCCAGCAGCCTAAGCCTATAGCAGCATAACTATAGAGATAGCTCAGGGTAACATGAACCACTCTGACTAGAAGCTTTGTCACAAAGGAAAGTTTTAAGATTAGTCTTAAAAGTAGATGGGGTGTCAATACCAGTCAGATTTTTATATTACTTTTTTTGTCTATAAGGGCTGCAACAAACAGAGAAAAAAATATGCTGCAGATTTTTCTCCTACAAAAAATATATGGTGTTTAAAATAAAACTATCATTCATTTATTTATTTAACAGACTCCAGGTCCACATAGTCATATGTTACCTTTGATCAAGACCAGTTCAGTTTCTGTATGTTGGGCTCTAATTGAAATTCAGGTCAATTAAAAATGAACTTTATTAATCCCAAAAGGAGATTAAATATGAATCAAACTTTCATTCAGCAAAGGGTTGTAGTAGATAGTGATGCTGTGGATTTTCCATAATTTTATGAAGGGTCCGTCTTTCTTCCACCACCTCCAGAGCAGAACCAGCCTTCCTTATCAGCTGGCCGAACTATTTTAAGTCCATGGCAGTGCACTACATTTTTAGAAATAAAAGTATTTTATGTACTCTGTGAACGTGGTAAGAAGCTTAAAGCTGTAAAAGGCTCTGGTTCCTGGTTTTTATTCCCCTGATTGTGCTTGTGTTGTGCAGGTCAGTCGGAGAGCGTCAGAGACGTCCAGTTCAGCATGAAGGACTACTTCACCTTCGCCGCCTCCTTTGAAAACGGTAACGTCCAGCTGTGGGACATCAGACGGCCGGACCGCTACGAGCGGATGTTCACGGCTCACACTGGGCCCGTGTTCTGCTGCGACTGGCACCCTGACGACAGGTAAACCAGACCTGCTGCAGAGAGCCGTCCCCTCAGCATTACGCTTCCTAAGTGTGTAATATCACTCCTCACTGCAAAAAGGGAACTAAAAGTAAGTACGCTTTTCTTGAAATCAGTGTATTTTTCCTTAATTTGAGCAGGTAAATAATATTATTTAGCAACGGAATAAGATTTTTGCACTTAAAATAAGAACAATTCATCTCCATCTTATTTCAAGTGCAGGATATATAATTATCTTATTTTAGGGGTAAAATACTCATTCCAATGGCAAATTATTTACCTGCTCAAATGAAGGAAAAATATACTCATTACAAACAAAATTTACCTACTTTTAATTCCCTTTTTGCTCTCTGTGCCTTCACGTCCACATCTCTCTGTCCGTCTCTGTGGGAGGACAAAGTAGCTGGATTACACTGCTCTGTTTCTAACATAAGGCCAAAATAAACATTAGGTTTATTGTTGCTAGCGCGTACTCCTTACATGAATACACTTCTAGTTTAGACATTACAGTCAGGCAGTCTGGTAGACAGCTCAGGGGTCCTCAGGTAGTGACACACTGTACCGTAATGCTCCTACACTGCAAAAACTGATCTAAAAATAAGTAAAATGTTCTTAAATTTAGTGTTTCTGTCCTAGATTTGAGCAGGTAAATAAGATGATCTGCCAATGGAATAAGTATTTTGACGCCTAAAATAAGATAATTAGATAAACTGCACTTGAAATAAGATGATGGAGATGAATTGCTCTGATTTTAAGTGCAAAAATCTTATTCTATTGGCAGATCATCTTATTTACCTGCTCAAATCAAGGAAAAATAATTTTAGAAACATTTTACTTATTTTTAGTTCGTTTTTGCAGTGTAATATTCACTGTTTCTAACATAAGGCCAAAATAAACTTTTATATTGAATTAACTTACTAGGTTTATTGTTGCTAGCACATACTCCAGGCTGCCTTACATGAATACACTTCTAGTTTAGACATTACAGTCAGGCAGTCTGGTAGACAGCTCAGGGGTCCTCAGGTAGAGACACAGTGTACCGTAATGCTCCTAATATCCACTGAGCGGAGAGACTTCGTTCCTAACCAAAGTCATATTTACACATTTTAACAGATTTCTGAGCTCATTGTACCATAAAATCAGTCAGCAAACACAACTTTAATCATATATAAGGTGCACCATCAACTTTAGAGAAGATTTAAGGATTTTAAGTGCGCCTTATAGTCTGGAAGTTATGGTAAGTTGTTTCACCACCCATTTCTGTCCCGTTACATTTTCCAGGGGTTGGCTGGCCACAGGGGGCAGAGACAAGATGGTGAAGGTGTGGGACATGACCACCAACCGGGCCAAGGAGATCTACTGCGTCCAGACCATCGCCTCGGTGGCTCGGGTTAAATGGCGCCCGGAGAGGAAGTTTCACCTGGCCACCTGCTCCATGATGGTGGACCACAACATCTACGTGTGGGATATCCGCCGCCCGTTCATCCCCTTCGCCACCTTCGAGGAGCATAAAGACGTGACCACGGGGATCGTGTGGCGCCACCAGCACGACCCTCACTACCTGCTCTCTGGCTCCAAAGACAGCACGCTCTACCAGCACATGTTTAAGGACGCCATGCGTCCCGTGGACAAGGCCAACCCGGAGGGGCTGTGCTTCGGACTGATGGGCGACTTGGCCTTCGCCGTCAACGAGAGTCTGGTGAGCAGCGACGCCGGCAGGAAGCCCTACGCCGGAGGGGACCGCCGCTACCCCTTCTTCTCCTTCAAGAAGCCCAACCCCACGGAGCAGTTCGCCCACGTCTCCAGCGCTCTGAGTGTCTTTGAGACCGACCTGGACAGCAATCGCATGGACTGGTTTGTGAAGACGGCGCAGCGCTACCTCCTCAGCGGGAAGCCGTTCACGGAGCTGTGTGACCACAACGCCAAGGTGGCCCGGGAGCTCAAAAGGCCGCAGGTGAGACGGCGTGCTGATCCAGCTCTGTCTCTAAGTAACGCTTTAACTTTTCCACACGTCGTTACATCGATAAACGGCCATTTTTATTTTAAAAAAGAAAGTCTGGGCTGCAGCAGCCTTATTAAATTCACTTTACATCTGTCAGAAATGTTGCTTAAACCTCTACTTTTTGTTCCATCACATGAAATCCAGATAAAGTAGCTGAATAAGTTATTTATTAAGTATTTATTTTATAGTACCTTTACATCAAAATGCAGTTCAAAGTCTTCAGCTGATCCAAAATGCTGCAGCAAGAGTTCTGATGAAAATCAACAAGAGGGATCATATTTCTCCAATTTTAGCTTCCCTTCATTGGCTTCCTGTTAAATCAAGAATAGAATTTAATATTCTTCTTCTAACGTATAAAGCCCTTAATAATCAAGCTCCATCATATATCAGAGCTCTGATTACCCCGTATGTTCCTAACAGAGCACTTCGCTCTCAGACTGCAGGTCTGCTGGTGGTTCCTAGAGTCTCTAAAAGTAGAATGGGAGGCAGATCCTTTAGCTATCAGGCTCCTCTCCTGTGGAACCAACACCCAGTTTTGGTCCGTGAGGCAGACACCCCGTCTACTTTTAAGACTAATCTTAAAACTTTCCTTTGTGACAAAGCTTCTAGTCAGAGTGGCTCATGTTACCCTGAGCTACCTCTATAGTTATGCTGCTATAGGCTTAGGCTGCTGGAGGACATCAGGGTCTATTTCTCTCTCTCTGCTGAGTTCTCCTACTGCTCTCCAATCTGCATTGTTTACTATTATTTCAACTTTTAGTTCTCTGTCATTTTTCTCTTCATAGAAGGTACACCTGGTCTGGCGTTCTGTTAGCTGTGACATCATCAGGGGAGGCAGATCATCCACTATTACCATCTAACATAGAAAGTACTCCTGGGTCAATGTGAGCTTCTGTGCTTTCTGTGTCTCTGCTCTGTCTTCTCTAACATAGAAAGTACTCCTGGGTCAATGTGAGCTTCTGTGCTTTCTGTGTCTCTGCTCTGTCTTCTCTAACATAGAAAGTACTCCTGGGTCAATGTGTGCTTCTGTGCTTTCTGTGTCTCTGCTCTGTCTTCTCTAAGCCCCAGTGGGTGGAGGCAGATGAGCGTTCACACTGAGCCTGGTTCTGGTTCTGCTGGAGGTTCTCCTCCTTGTTAAAGGGGAGTTTTCCTCTCCACTGTCGCTTCATGCATGCTCAGTATGAGGGATTGCTGCAAAGCCATCAACAATGCAGACGACTGTCCACTGTGGCTCTACGCTCTTTCAGGAGGAGTGAATGCTGCTTGGAGAGACTTGATGCAACCTGCTGGGTTTCCTTAGAGAGGAAACTTTCTCACCAACATGGAGGATCTGATGGAGTCTGACTTTGGAAAGAGCCTTGAGATGACGTGATGGGAATTGGTGCTATAGAAATAAAATTGAATTGAATATAAATCCTGATACCTTGTTTACCTGTAAGGTTTCCACCACATGGACCATGCTGAGGATCATGTTCTCTGACCCGGCGCCCGGTCCAAACCATAACCTCAGCAAACTCGGCAGCTTGCCGCTGATGAACAGGTGACGGAGCGAAGAACCGCCAAGCTTGCCGCTCGATTGTGGAGCAAACCTGAACGCTGGGGTGTTTTTTTCCTTCCAGCTTCAGCATGAAGGAAATGGGTCCAGAGAGCCGACTGGAGCGCTGCAAAGGCGAAAGCAGGCAGGACAACATCCACCTGGAGCCGGGGAACTCGCACATCAGCAACAACAACGAGGGTAAAAGCTGCCGGTTCAGACACACTTCCTGTCGCTTCTGCTGATTCCAGCCGGTCTCACATTAACCCGCCTGACATCATTCGCAGAAAACGAGGAGACGGAGGGCAGCGACGGCCCTACGGAGTACATGTTTGGCGATGCCGAGCTGGACGACGACGACCTGTATCCCATGGATCACGACAACCAGGCGGGTGAGTCCGGCTCTCATCCGATGGGAAACCAGCCACTGAGCTATATAATACACTGGAGTGCTAATAGCCGCTGTTAGAACGAGTCGGTTTGAAGCCACCAGCCGCCATATTGGTACTCCCTATTTTCCTCCAGTAACTAGGGAATATGTGCACTACAGCATCGAATAACGAGGATTTTCTCATGTTCAGGGGGGGCTTAAGACTTTTAAAATGTCAAATGCCATATACTTTTATGTTATGTTCTAAAACTATCAAGTACTGAGAAAGTCATGTGCTGAAATATTTTACATTTTATTCATTTAAACATATACATAACATTTATAAATATATAAATAACAATATACAAAAACATGTATTTACATATATGTATACATATATATACATATATACATATACACATACTTATATATACATATTTTAGGGCTGGGCAATGATTAAATATTTAATCGCGATTAATCGCCCTGATTAATCGCGATTAATCGCATTGTATTTACAAACTCCAAGAATGAATTCAAAAGTAGTGTAAACAGCACTTTTATTTTAATGTTCTGCTGCCATATGAACAAAAGTGTTGTAACATTTGTAGCACTTATCAGTAACACATATTTAGTGTAAAGCTCAACTTAAACATGTAAAACAAAAAATAGCAATAATAATAAATTAAAGCTTATTGCCACTGACAGGGAATTCTCTTTATGGGGAAAAAATCTACCAAAAACAGGCAATTTCTGAGGTAACAGCAGGGAGCAGCATTACCATTTTATGTTCAATACCAAAGTTTAACTTGGCAGTGGTTACAACTAACTTGTTTCTGTCATATTCCATGCTGGAAGAACTTTAAACTGAAATGCTTGCTAACTCGATATGCTTGCGTTGCTTGCGTTTATTTGACGTTAACACGCGTTTTTTTGTTGTTGCTTTCTCGCGTGCAAATAGTGAATGGCAGGGGAAAACAGGCAAAAACACATGGATACTTTGAAACGAGAAGCGACTTCACCGACGGCGTCTAAGCAGACCCCCCCGCTCCGCTCCGCACAAAACTTGTTCCGTTCGCCAACTCACCGCCTCGCCTAACGGGAAACACCGCCTTCCGCATGTCGGCTTTGTTTTTTTCCGGCCAGCATCTTTCTTCCTCTGAATCCGAAGCTGGGTTGACAGCGAGGTTATTGGCGCATTATCGCCACCTACTGTTCTGATTCAAACCCCTACACCGCAGCAACAGACCTTCACAAAATAAAAGCATGTGAGCAACATGCGTTAACGCGCGTTAAAGAAAATATCGCCGTTAATAGTCTAATGAGTTAACGCGAAATTAACGCGTTAACTTGCCCAGCCCTAATATATATATATATATATATATATATATATATATATATATATATATATATATATATATATATATATATATATATATATATATTTAATATGAATAACATGTAAAATATTTCAGCACCTAATTTCCTAGTAGTTGATAGTGTTAGTACATCCACTGATTGTAGAATTACCTGTGAAACGTTTTCACACAGCCAGAAAACTGCTTGTTGTTGCAACCAAATCCTGTGGGATTCTGTGAGAGTAGGGAGTAGCAAGATGGCGGCCAGTGACTTCAGTTTTTCGGCAAAATCAGCACTCCAGTGTATATTATAGCTCAGTGAAACCAGCAGCTCTTCCCTCCGGGTCGTGACCACGCCGCCTTCTTCTTCTTCTTCTTCTTCTTGTGCAGTACCTGAGGAGCAGGTGTACACGCTGCCCCCGGAGGCCTTCCAGCTGCGCCACGAGATCGTCGACAACCCGTCCGCCCCGGAGCACCTGCAGCAGGACAAGGCCGACTCGCCGCACGTCAGCGGCAACGAGGCGGAGGTCACCTGCTTGACGCCCATCGAGTCGTTCTCGCTCATCTCCATCTCCCAGCCGCTGTACAGCCCGCATCTGCACGCCAGCTTCTTCTGCCCCATCGTGCGGGAGATGCTGAGCTACTACGCCGAGCAGGGCGACGTGCAGATGGCCGTGTCCGTGCTCATCGTGCTGGGAGAGCGGATCCGCAAGGAGATCGACGACCTGACGCAGGTTCTGACGGCCGCCGCCGAACGCAGCGCTGCGCTTTTTGTTTTTAAACAATATAGTTGCTTTATTGCCTAATATGATTTTATGATCCGCCCTCCACAGGAGCACTGGTACATGTCCTACATAGACCTGCTGCAGCGCTTCGAGCTGTGGAACGTGTCCAACGAGGTCATCAAGCTGAGCACCTGCAGCGCCATCACCTGCCTGAACCAGACGTCCACGACGCTGCACATCAACTGCACCAACTGCAAGCGGCCAATGAGCAACAAGGGATGGATCTGTGACAGGTACGAACGCCCGACTCAGCGCTTGGCTTCTTCTCTGCTTTCCAGTTTTTTAACGTCCTCGTCAGAAGTTTGTTCTACGTTTGAAGCCACGGGGGTCAGACATTAGCTAGACCATGCAGTCATATGTTGATATTCTGGGAATGAATGTTTTCCACGAACATTTACCAAGGCAGGCGCAAACAGACAGAATCAAGAAGGACCAGAGTCCTGGGTTCTGGTCCGATCCGGTCCCTTCAGCTCACATCCTGAGGGGTTTTATAGGATTTAGGTATTAAGACTAAGCTGGGTAATATATTGAGATTTTAAAAATATCGATATATAATTATACTTTTATGTAGTAGGTAGGGCTGAACAATAAATCGCATTTTCAATATAATCGCGATTTTAAAAAACCGCAATTTCCAAATCGCAGAGTCTGCAATTTTTGGCTATGTAACAATTAGTGAATTAGACGCGTCCATTAGGTGTTGGTAAAATGTTTAAAGTGGGTTTTCCTCCACATGGAAGGGAAGACAGTTGCAGCAGTGAGATAATCTAATTTTATTACTTGTTTTAGAGTTTATATAATCATACATAGCATTAAGTACAGGTCAATCAGTTTAATACATAGACTTGCTTGTTGGTTGCACTTTATGTCCAACAAGGATTGATGTCCAAATCAACTAAAAGCTGTTCTCTTGAATAATATTCTGATTAATAGAAACATTAAAAGTTCTTGTTTTGAATAGTCCTTGTTTACAAACATCTTTATTTAGAGACCATTTTTGTTGCTTGTGGTTAATGTGGAGAAAAGTCAAAATTGCAATTTTGATTGAAATATATTGTAGGCAGAACGCAATCATTTCTGCTCAGAGTTTAGATGCTGCGGGTCTTTTAGCAACTAATCTGCACAGCGAGGAAACAAATTGATTTGTTGTTTGTATATATTTAAAAAGACATGATAAATTAAACTGGGGGGAAAAAATCACATTAAATCGCAATATTAAGAAAAAAAATCGCAATTAGATTATTTTCCAAAATCGTTCAGCCCTAGTAGTAGGTTGTTTTTTCAGCGGTTTCTCATGTTTACCTACAGATATTTATAAAAAAATGTTCATGAGAGACATTTGGGATAAAGCTTTGATTCAGAGACGCCTTTTTTTATAATTATGAACAGAAAAACATATTGAGATAAATATCTGCATTCAGCCCAAAAAATATCGATATATAAATATGCTTTTATATGGGGGGAAAAAATAAATAAATAAAAATAAATACATAAATAACAAAATAAATAAATATACTTTTATGTGTTCCAGTAGGTTTGTTTTTTCAGCTGTTTCTCATGTTTATCTACAGATGTTTGTTAAAAATGTTCCTGAGAGACATTTGGGATAAAGCTTTGATTCAGAGAGGCCGTTTTTTATAATTATGAACAGAAAAACATATCGAGATAAATATCGGCATTCAGCCTAAAAATATTGAGATACTAATTTTTGGTCCATATCGCCGGGCCTCCTTGAGGCGGAAGATGATCGTTCAGAAAGGCTGATGGGGATGCACCAAAATCATGAAGGACCAACTCATGTTTTAAGACATAGAATAATAAATATATCCAGATTTTATTCAGCAGTTTTAAGTTTTTCTTCATGGAATGATAGCATAGAATTTCCTAACACTTTAGGTTAGGTTTGAAACTTTGCTTTTTCTCTTTTTTTACATATTTTTACCCAAACATCAACATCCCATAGATGGAAAAAATATTTTTTTGTGTTAATCTTTCATTTTAAAACCTAAAATTAGAAATAAAATGGTGCTTATTTGAAAATAACAAAATTTCCTCCCATAGATATTCATAAAAAAAAACCTCTAAGTTGTCTTTTCTTACTGAAGGCGAGTAAACGGGTCTCTACACTGCAAAAAGAGAATTAAAAATAAGTAAAATATTCTTGAAATTAATGTATTTTCCCTTGATTTAAGCAGGTAAATAAGATTTTTTGCCAATGGAATGAGTATTTTTACCCCTAAAATAAGATAATTAGATATACTACACTTGAAATGTATGTTATTTCTTGAAATGTATATTATTTCTGCATATATATTGATTTTATTTAATTTTACTTTATTTTATTGTATTCTTATTTCTGTCTGTACCATCATCACCAAGTCAAATTCCTTGTATGTGCAAACCTACTTGGCGATTAAACTTGATTCTGATTGAAATAAGATGACAGAGATGAATTGTTTCTATTTTAAGTACAAAAATCTTATTCCATTGGCAAATAGTCCTATTTACCTGCTCAAACCAAGGAAAAATAGTTTCATTTCAAGAATAAATTCTTATTTTTAGGTCTATTTTTGCAGTGTAAAGCGTTTGTTTTGGACCGAACCGGCCCGGTGGAAGGAGCTGTGACCTGCACCTCCTCTGTGTCTCCTCCAGGTGTCGCCAGTGTGCCAGCGCGTGCGCGGTGTGCCACCACGTGGTGAAGGGGCTCTTCGTGTGGTGTCAGGGCTGCAGCCACGGCGGACACCTGGAGCACATCATGAACTGGCTCCGGAACAACGCCCACTGCCCCGCCGGGTGTGGTCACCTGTGCGAATACACCTGAGCGGAGGGAGGAACATCCTGGTGCCTCCAGGACCTCCTCCTCCTCCTCCTCCTCCTCCTCCTCCTCCTGAGATCAGACCAAGGTTCTGAAAGAGGTTCCCTTTGGACCGGCCTTCAGGAGCAGACTCAATGTGACTTTATTTCATATAAGCAGAATGTACACCGCCTTGTTTTTACGGATTAACATTTATTTTGAACTATTGTATATAAAGTATAAACGTTTAATTTATAACAACGAGAAATGCGGTTCATTAAAACACCTGAGATGTCGAGCAGTTCTGGTCCAAAGGCCCGTTTGTTCCATCGGTGGAGGGAAAACCACGGTTCTGGTCCCGCTGGCTCAGTAGGCCCAGATGTTAACCGGGTCAGAACCGGAAGTATTCACATTAACTCTGACTGTAATGTGCATCGCAAAAAAGAACTGTAAGTAAAATCTTACGTAAAATTACTGTATTTGTTCTTGATCTGAGCAGGTAAATAAGATTATCTGCTTATGGAATAAGATTTTTACACTTAAAATAGAAACAATTCATATTATTTCAAGTGCAGGATGTAGGGCTGGGTGATATGGATTAAAAAATAAACCTCCGATTTTATCATACCAAATCCGATTAATCGATTTTTTCCCTCCTTTTTGTTTAATAAAAAGAAATTAAAGAAATTATTTTAAAACCTTGCTTTTTATGTCAAGCATTTTGTCAGGGAGTTGACCTGAATTCAAAGTGCAATTAAAAACAAGCTGTGAAACATGTAAAACAAGATGGCAGCCGTGCCATTATAAACAATGAAAATATAACAAAACATTTGCTGCTAGTGGTATTACACATTGAGCTAAGAACAGGCTTCACTGCACTTGTGAACTTCAAACTAAGTTAAAAAAAAAAGTAAATAAGTAAATGAAGTACCTCGTATTATGGTAAAAAAAAAAAGTTTCCAATTAACAATATTTTGACAATACATTTGCCTAAACATATATTCAGCATCACATGCTGTTCTCTTCATGGAAACCCAATGAGTGTATTGGCAAAATAAAATCCAGATTTTACAAAAATGAAATCTTAAAGAATTATAAATTCGAATTAATCGATTAAATCGATTTATGGCCCAGCCCTAGCAGGATGTCTAATTATCTTTTTTTAGGGGTCAAAATACTCATTCAATTGGGAGATAATCTTATTTACCTGCTCAGATTAAGGACAAATTCCAAGAAAATGTCACTTACGGGCTTTCGTCTTCAGAGTGTGAAGCTTCAGGTAAGATATCCCGTAGAGATTTTGGACCAGTGGGAGAAAATGAGCAAAACCTTCATGAAGCCTTTAATTTATTTTGATTTTGTTGCCGCTTCAAACTTTCACGTCTTTTGTTCGGATTTTATGACACAGACGCCGATTTCCAGGCAGAAACTGGAGCTTTTCACTGCTGAGCTGCCAGTAGATGGCAAAGTTCATCAAGTCCTGTCAGATTCTGGCCTTTGACTAGGCCGCCCTGCTTTATGGACATGCTTTAACCCCCGTCCTCGCTGCTGGCAGGCGAACCAGACATCAGGAGAGGCTTAGGATGCGGCTCACCGCCCCGTCTATAGGGGGCGCCACAAGCATTACAGAGGATTTGATTTCTTTCTGCCGTTGAGCCGCTTTATTGGTTTTCAGGAAATCTGAGCTGAATTTGTCCGTTTCTGGTTCGATAATCATCTGAAAAATCTTTTGAACCACATTTGAGATTCATGAAAGCTTTACTTCACTCTATTTGTGAGAACATTAAAAATATTTGGATTGAATCAAACATCCGAATCACCCAATAGAGACGGGTCAACTTAATTTATTATTATAGATATTATTTTATAGTTTGAGGTAAGGGAGTCCGTCTTTGGAGCCTCTAACAGGTTTTTTTCCAGGGTTCAGCTGAAGATCCCCCGCAGCATGACTCTGCCACCACCGTGCTTCAGAGCGCATTCATTAAAACATGTGGCGGTAACATTTTACCCTTTGTGTTTGGCCCCTGGGTGACTTTTAAATCTCACCGGACCCCATCGAGACAAATTCGCTGTCGTTACTTTACAAAAAAAAATAGGGAAGATGTGAGAACAGTGACTCAAAACGTTTTGACAGCTTTTAATTTGAAATACAAAGGGACAAAGCGGCGTTTTAAAAACCTAGAAACAGTTCATGTGAATTCAGAAAGTCGGCTTTCAGGTAAAAAAAATCAGAGTCTGGAATTGTCAAGTTTGGTGAAAATTAAGTCAAAGATTCATCCAGAATCAGCAAACAGTTCATCGTAACTATGACGACACGCAGGACGCCTCACTGTAAGACGACTAGGACCCAAAGCGTCCCGGTATCACGTCATCCCGCCGTCCTGCTTTTCTTCTTCTCTGCTTTTATTTGCACATCAGGTGAACAAACAGCAGCACAGACGAGGGGGGGGGGGGACAGGAACCCCTCCTGCCTGCTTGTCGTTTCCCCGCAGCGGCTGAGTCGCTCCGGCCCTCATGTGGCGAGCTGCGGTCCTCCGGCCAATCGCAGGCGAGCTGCGGTCCTCCGGCCAATCGCAGACGAGCTGCGGCTCTGCGGCGCTTCCCTCCAGCAGGACCCGCCCTTCTGGCCTCTGGCTTCAGAGATGGTTCAGGGTGGCTGGGTCACCCTCCGTCAATTACCTGCAGCGCCTCCTTCAACACAGAGCAGAGAGACGTTGGGCCGGTTTGGGGCGAGGCGGGAGGAGAGCCGCCGGGGGGGCTCCGTACCTGGGGAGGCAGGTTAGGGGCGCTCCCAGCTGTCCGACACCTTTTCTGGGGCGCTGAGCCGCCTGAGGCTCTGCAGCAGCGTCTCCAGAGTCCCGGCTGTGACGACAGATCAGAGGAAAAGTCAGGATTTAGACTCCAGAGACGACAGGAGCCGTTTGAACCACTGATCTCTATTTATTCACTGGAGTGCTTTGAAGCCACCAGCCGCCATATTGGTACTCCCTATTTCCCTCCAGTAACTAGGGAATATGTGCGCTGCAGCATCGAATAACCAGGATTTTCTCATGTTCAGGGTAGGGCTTAAGACTTTTAAAATGTCAAATGTAATATACTTTTATGTTATGTTCTAAAACTATCAATTACTGAGAAAGTCATGTGCTGAAATATTTTGCATTTTATTCATTTAAATATATATGTTTAACATTTATAAATAACTATACAAAAAAAATATATATATATATATAAAAGTAATAATAATATTTTATATATATATATATATATATATATATATATATATATATATATATATATATATATATAAAATGTGTGTGTGTATATTTATTTATTTTTTATGAATAACATGTAAAATATTTCAGCACCTAATATCCTAGTAGTTGATAGTGTTAGTACATCCACTGACTGTAGAATAACCTGTGAAACGTTTTCACACAGCCAGAAAACTGCTTGTTGTTGCAACCAAATCCTGTGAGAGTAGGGAGTAGCAAGATGGCGGCCAGTGACTTCAGTTTTTCGGCAAAATCAGCACTCCAGTGGGGAAAATAGGGAGTACCAATATGGCGGCTGGTGGCTTCACAGAGACTCGTTCTAACAGCGGCGATTAGCACTCCAGTGGATAATATAGCTCAGTGATTTTAACACGTGCATCAAAGTCAGCGTACCCATTTTCTCCTGGTACGCCTCCAGCTCCTTAGTCAGCTGCAGAACAGCAGAACGCCTCGGCTCCTCGGCGGCTGCCAGAAAAACATCTTAAAGTTCTTCCTGTTTGTTAAAACATCAAATTCAAACCAGCGGCATCAACACCCACCTCCACCTCCAGAACCTTCCTGTCCTCCACCGCCCCGCCCCTCCGCCACGCAGCAGGACAGCAGCTGGGCCCGGCAGACCCGCTCCTTGGCCAGGGTGGCGCCGATGTCCTGCGCCAGCCTGTGGTTCTCCACCAGCTCCGACTGGACCTTCTTCCAGGCCATCTTGTCCTCCATCAGGCATCCCTCCATCACCGTCCGCAGCTCCTTCTCTTGGGACACCTGGCTCTGCAGAACCTCGATTTCTTCGCAGCGCTGCACGGGTTTGGGTCGGACACACGGGAAGAAGAAGAAGCTGAGAACGGTTCGCACGCCGACCCGTTTCCGTTTGCACGACTTTTTGTGGCTTTTCTCATTTACACAGGCGGGCTCAGATATTTACATACACCTTAACCGTCAACAAGCTTCTGGCAGGAACCGGTTCCGTTCTTTTTATGCATAAAATGTCCAGAAGTTAACAGCTGGCCTGTTTTCTGTCCGGTCCAAACCCAGTTCTGATGAGTTTGGGGATTAGATTAGATTAGATTAGATTTTATTGTCATTACACAGGTAAAGGTACAATGCAGTTTAGGTCTAACCAGAAGTGCAATAGCAGTAAGTGCAGGATAAACAATGGTTCAATAAGTACAGGACATGGGATATCACTGAATAAATATAGAGATGGATACTATTATAAACAGAATTTTCCTGATAGATTTGTCCCATGAGTTTAATATATAGATAACTAGTATTGTGAACTAAATTTACAGCTGGATATGTACCGAATATAATATACAGGTGGCTGGAGTCGTGAAAACTGGGTTTTAGGGAGGATGAAGCCGGCAAACGTCCAGATCATCAGCAATTAGGGCCGGACGATGATTCACTAACGATACACTGCAAAAAACGACTAAACTTAACTAAAAATAAGTTAAAATGTTCTTGAAATGAGTGTATTTGTACTTTGTTTGAGTAGGTAAATAAAATCTGCCAATGGAATAAGATTTTTGCACTTAAAACAGGAACAACTCATCTCCATCAACTTATTTCAAGTGTATTATATCTAATTATCTTATTTTAGGGGTAAAATTACTTTTTCCACTGGCAGATAATCTTATTTACCTGCTCAAACAAAGTACAAATACACTCATTTCAAGAAAGTTTTACTTATTTTTAGTTTGTTTTTGTAGTGTAGAAATCGAATGACAGACGTACATCGAAGATTCAACAAAAAAAGTTTAACAGAATAACAGTTTTCCTTCCTTCTGACCACATAGGTTAATATTACATCATTACATTCTCCCAACCAATCACAACGCAGACCCAGGAACCAAGCTCCGCCCCTTTCATAGAGTCCAGAGAGCATGCGTTCTTTTTTCTTCTTTAAAAACTTGTAGTTTTGGTTATAAAGTTGGCATAAAATGCTCGGTTCTGCCAGAAGCAACTTGTAAAGAGATAATTAAGTCGGGATGTAACGCATTTCCTTAATTAGGGAAGACAAATGATCCAAACTTAACGGGGTGTGAGGCATTATGACCACAGACATCATACATATATATATATATATCTATATATATCTATATATATCTATTCATATATATATATCCACAGACATATATACGTAGACGCGTCATAAGGCGCAGATTCGCACGTCAACGTCACCGCCATATTGTATGTGGCAGAAAAAAGTTGGGTTCTGTTATTTTGAACGTGGATCAGAGAAGATGCCTCATTCCTGTGCTGCAATAAACACACACACATATATATATATATATATATATATATATATATATATATATATATATATATATATATATTTGTGTGTGTGTGTGTGTTATGAATATAAGGATCAATTTGTTAAATCTAAACATTGTGTTCTTCATTATTTCATAAAACCGTGTCACCTGTGAACCTTTAGGAACAGACTTTTTGGGTGAGTATTAAAGAGGTAAAATTAATAATATGAGAAAAAAAAGTCCTAGGTCAATAAAGAAAAAATAAACAAACAAAAACAAAAGTGATAATGTTATGATAAAAACATCATATTATGAGAATTAAGGGGGAACATTTCCAGAATAATCACAGTTTGCAGAATTATTTCACTCCTGGAGTAATAGGGCCAGGTTAGATCATTTTAAATATTTTTATTCTTTAGGAGAATAAATTCAGGAGAATGAAGCTAAAGGGATACGAAAATAAACTTGTAATATTACAAAGAAAATACTACGAATACAAAGTATACTCACAGATTAAAGTCCCTCTGATACTGTTTAAGTGACTGAGTAACTGCAGATTTGCCACATTAAAGATGGCGGACGCTCTGACGCATCGCAGCATAGGCAGAACCGCCCGATGACGCGTCTACTCTTATATTATGTCTATGATTATGACTCCAGCGCGGTGAAAAGGCCGATGAACAGAACCGGGCCGGAGCGCCGTCTCTCACCTTGTGGAGCTGGATGGCCATCTCCTGCATCTCGGCCTCCAGCTGGTCGGCGTAGGCCTGCTCCAGGGCGTCGCTGGGCGGCGGCGCGCCGCTGTGCCACCTGGCGATGGCCGAGGTCATCTTCCGTTTGGGTCCGAACAGCCTGGAAAGACACGGAGGCCGTCAGAACCGGCCGGGTCAGAACCGGCCGGGTCCGGCGGAGCGCGGCGGGACGACAGGCGGTCCTCACGTGATCCCGATCTCCTTCAGGTCGTTCTCCGTCAGCGTGAGGAAGAGCCGCAGGTCGATGTCCTGCTCCTCCAGCAGCGGCAGGTACTTGGAGAAGCCGATCTGCTCCAGGAATTCTGCCAGATCCTGCAGGGAAAACGGGCTTCAGGACGCGGCGCTAGAACCCGGGACGTGTGGATCGGAACCAGGCGAACCTTTGGCCCGGCGTAAGAAGCCGGAGGACCGCCGGGGAGCGCCGCCTCGCCGTGCCGCGCCTTTCCCTTCCCGTGGTGAGCCTTGTTCTGCCGGCGACAGCTGCTCTTCTGGTTCTGGTCCGAGTCCTGGTGGAGGAAAAGCTGCAGCATGAGAGTCGGCAGGTGAAGCAGGAAGCTGCGCTGAAGCACACCTGGTCTGCCTCACCTCGTTGCTCTCCACCGATCCCTCCCAGCCGAGTCCCACGGCAGGAGGCGGGCCGTCGCTGCTGCTGCTGCTGCTCCTCATGGTGGGCATGTCGTTCTCAAAGAACGGGCTGTCGTCTGCAGAGACGCAACCATCAACCGCTTCATCAGCCGCCAAACCCCCCCCCCCCCCACTCCCACACACAAACACACCCACTCCCACTCACCTCTGCTGCTGTGGCTCTGGACGTCCAGCTCGTTGATCGGCGACGTCACGTCCCGGCAGCAGATCTCGCTCCGCTCTCCGGCGTCGCGGGACGGCGTTCGTCTCGGCGCGGCGGCGGCAGGAGGCTCTGTGAGGGCGGGAGGAAGAAAGCAGGTTTATCTATTTCTCTCTCTCTGCTGAGTTCTCCTACTGCTCTCCAATCTGCATTGTTTGTTGTTATTTCAGCTTTTAACTTTTTGTTCTCTGTCATTTCTCTCTCTATAGAAGGTACACCTGGTCTGGCGTTCTGTTAGCTGTGACATCATCAGGGGAGGCAGATCATCCTCTATTACCATCTACCATAGAAAGTACTCCTGGGTCAATGTGAGCTTCTGAGCTTTCTGTGTCTCTGCTCTGTCTTCTCTAACATAGAAAGTACTCCTGGGTCAATGTGAGCTTCTGAGCTTTCTGTGTCTCTGCTCTGTCTTCTCTAACATAGAAAGTACTCCTGGGTCAATGTGAGCTTCTGAGCTTTCTGTGTCTCTGCTCTGTCTTCTCTAAGCCCCAGTGGGTGGAGGCAGATGAGCGTTCACACTGAGCCTGGTTCTGGTTCTGCTGGAGGTTCTCCTCCCTGTTAAAGGGGAGTTTTCCTCTCCACTGTCGCTTCATGCATGCTCAGTATGAGGGATTGCTGCAAAGCCATCAACAATGCAGACGACTGTCCACTGTGGCTCTACGCTCTTTCAGGAGGAGTGAATGCTGCTTGGAGAGACTTGATGCAACCTGCTGGGTTTCCTTAGAGAGGAAACTTTCTCACCAACCTGGAGGATCTGATGGAGTCTGACTTTAGAAAGAACCTTTAGATGACATGTTTCATGAATTGGTGCTATATAAATAAAATTGAATTGAATCGCTTTCTAACACGTCGGTCAGAACTGAGGAGCTGCAGCATCCAGGTGATAAAACGGTGATCACATCTTAGTCGTGCATCGATTTCTCCTGGGAAACAATCTTCTGCACGGATCTGTTGACCTACTGGCGGAGCAGCAGATCCAGTGACCTGCACCAGTTTTCAGTCGTCTTTTTCACGCGACCCACCGGCCGCTCTGCTCCCGCCTCCAACGCGGAACTTGGCGATGGCCTGAGGCCCGTCGTGGATGCTGACGCCTTTGACTCGGCTGCGGCCGGGCCGGGCCCTCGGCGGCGAGCTGTCCGAATCCTCCGAGGAGCTCAGGTCTTCGAAGTGTCCTGAGAAGATCGAGCACCGCAGAAAAAGAAGTTAGCAAACACGTTTAAAGAAAAAAAACACCTTCTGACCGCACGTAGACCAACACCTGGTTTTAATCGGTGAGACCGCGAGTCGATGAGGCCGACGATCTTGGTGTAGCCGTACATGGCGGCGAGCGCCCGGGCGGTCTCTCCCTTGGCGTTACGCTCGCTGACCTTCACTTTCTGTTGATTAATCAGGCAGAAAAGACGCTCCATGTTACTCCATCGAGCTAAAAACACGGCAGCGAGGAGCTCGTTACGCGGGCCGCCACTCACGTGGTCCATCAGGTACTGAACGATGATTTCGTGTCCGGAAGCCGCGGCCTCCATCAGGGGGGTGAACCCCGACCCAGGCTCCCTGCCGGAGGACGGAAAGCGGAACGTTTACGGATATTTAGGTGAAGATTATTGCAGATTTGGTTTAAACGGCGAGCTGAGAACACTGACTTTACGTTGGCGTCGGCGTTGTTGTCGAGCAGGAACTTCACCATCTGCTGGTGGCCGGTGCTGGTGCAGTGGAACAGGGCCGTCCAGCCTCTGGCGTCCCTCAGCTCCAGATCTGCGCCTTGCTGTGGGGATAAAAGGAGAGAAAAACCGCAGCAAACCTTTGACTAAAGCCTCCAACTGCTTCAAATCAGGGAAGACTCGCCATCTTTCTTTTAGCTAATTCCACCGCATGCTGCGGACTTTATGAAGCGTTCCTGCAGGCTGATCCTCTCAAAACTCCAGTTTTTCACAATTTTCCTGAACTCTTAAGTCATTTTGTTTACCTCCCTATGAATTAATGGCAGATTTCTCTTAAAACTAAATCTGCAAAAGTCCGGACCATACAGGACTGTCTCAGAAAATTAGAATATTGTGATAAAGTTCTTTATTTTCTGTAATGCAATTAAAAAACATGAAATGTCATACATTCTGGATTCATTACAAATCAACTGAAATATCGCAAGCCTTTTATTGTTTTATATCGCTGATTATGGCGTACAGCTGAAGAAAACTCAAAAATCCTATCTCAAAATATTAGAATATTTCCTCAGACCAATTAAAAAAAAAATTATAAACAGCAAAACAAAATGAAACATTTGAAAATGTGCATTAATGCACTCAGTACTTGGTTGCACAGATTAGTGCATGAATGCGGCGTGGCATGGAGGCAATCAGCCTGTGGCATTGCTGAGGTGTTAATGGATGCCCAGGATGCTTCAAATAGCGGCCTTTAGCTCATTTGCATTGTTGGCTCTGGTGTCTTTCAGCTTTCTTCTTCACAATAGCCCACAAATTCTCTATGGGGTTCAGGTCAGGGGAATTGGCAGGCCAATCAAGGACAGTAATGCCATGGTCAGTACACCAGTTACTGTGAGAATCTGATGTCGTCTCTTAACCACTACCATACTTGTGATTTAGTTTACTGAACCAAGCTGAGTGTTTTTCAAGGCTCAGGAAACCCTGCAGTGTTTCCAGTTAATTAGACGATTCAAGTGATTAGTGAATAGCCTACTAGTATACTTTTCACGATATTCTAATATTTTGAGATAGGATATTTGGGTTTCTTAAGCTGTAAGCCATAATCAGCGATATTAAAACAATAAAAGGCTTGCGATATTTCAGTTGATTTGTAATGAATCCAGAATGTATGAAATTTCATGTTTTTTAATTGCATTACAGAAAATAAAGAACTTATCACAATATTCTAATTTTCTGAGACAGTCCTGTAAGGCGAGTGGCTGAGCTGACTGCAGATGATGGTGGGTAAGAAGCATGAGGAGTGAATGAAGGATTAAACCAACAAGAGACAATCATGCGACTGACAATACAACGTTCTGATAAATCCCCCCCCCAATAGGTCTGCGCAATTATATTTGAGATTTTATGAAATAAATATTTTTTTTTTAAGAGGTATTAAGATGATGAAACTATATTGTTTATGACCGAGATGGCCTCTGTAGTTGTGCTGCAGGTTATTTACTATTTTTTTTTATCTGACCCAGCTGTTTGTTTAAAATTGTGCCGGTGAGACATCTGGGCTATAAAGCTTTGGTCTAAAGACGCCCTTTTAATAATCTACTTTCTGAAACGAAAAACATTATGCGGATAAATATCGTATAGCGGGCATTCAGCCTAAAAGTCATTAAGAATAATGTTTGCTTCCTTACGCCCCACGCTCACCCCCCAACATCTCCAGCTCACCCTCTAACTCGCCATCCACATTCAGCTCAGGACCCCAAATAACGTCCGGCAGACTAAACTAACACATGAACAATTAGTAATATATTAAAATCTTGTAAAACTTGCAATCTTTTTTATTGACTGATGAATGGATTGACAGAGGTGTCAAGTAACTAAGTACAAATACCTAATTACCTTAGTAGAAATTCTAGCTATTTAGCCTACTTTTTACTTCTACTCCTTACATTTTGAAATTAGTCTCATACTTCTATTTATTTCAGCTTGTTTTGATTTATGGCTTCTCAATAAATAAGAAATATTCAGATAAATAGCGCTACCCAGACAGAGTGGTTTTAATTGTGGCTGGAGGCAGTTATGGACCAAGTTGTAGCCAAACGCCGCAACAATAACTTAAGAACACAACGAACAAAACGTAGAAGAACATAGCATTTTAGTTATTTTCCTTTTATTAACATTATTAACCACTTAATCATTCATTTAAAAAACACTGTACACCGTATGCAGACAGCCATCCAAGCGTAATTGTTATAAAAGGGTAATGCTCTCATGGAGGGCCCCTGTGGTTCAGCAGCTCTAAGCTCTTCTCCTTAGTGGCGTTTCTTTTTTTGCTTACTTAAAATTACTTTTACTTTAAGTAGTTTTGAAGCTGGTACTTTTATACTTGAGTAAAAAGTTGATACTTTTACTTATACGGAAGCATTTTTAAACCCTAGCATCTATACTTCTACTCAGTGTTGTATAAAGTGCTGAAATCTCAGAGTCAAGTAAAAGTATAAGTACCTCTCCAAAATATGACTTTAGTAAAAGTCCAAGTCACTGACTGAAATGTTACTTGAGTTAAAGTCTTTAAAGTATCTGAAATGTCTTGTACTTAAGTATGAAAATTACTGTAAAAATAGATGTACTCAGGTAAAAGTATAAGTAAAAAGTAAAACAAAGCAAATGCATTGAATGAACATTTTAGATTTCGATAACTTTGAAAGTCAAATTCACTTAAAATAATATAAACACCAAGTGCAGGAGAAATTTAGACCAAGTTTAGACAGAAAATACAACCTTTTTGTAAGAGGTTGTAGTGTAAAAGTTATAAAAAAATGTATACTTAAGTATAAAGTACTCCAAAATATACTTAAGTACAGTAGTGAAGTATTTTTACTTCGTTACTATACAAACTGCTTCTACTTGAGTGACTGCTGTGAATACTTTTTACACCTGTGTGGATGGAAAAAATGCAGTTTTGTCGTTGAATCGCTGCCCTTTATACGCAGGATAACAACCTGGATGTTAATCAGAGGATGGAGGCTGTACCTGCAGCAGGAAGTAGGCGATGCTTTCGTTGCCGCAGCTGGCTGCCAGCATCAGAGGGCTGAGCCTTTAGGTGTGCTTGCATTCACGTTTACTCCAGCCTCCAGCAGCAGGTTGGTGATGTTGTCATGGCCGATGTAAGCAGCATACATGAGCGGGGTCCATCCTCCCATGTTCTTCCCATCCAGGCCACACCACGCCTGAAAAACACACATTTTAGTCACCTGGTGGGGGGGGGGGGGGGGAGTTATCAGCAAAGCCAGTGTTTGTATAGTAATTAAGTAAAAATACTTCACTACTGTACTTAAGCATATTTTAGAGACTTTATACTTTTCTCGAGTATAATTTTTAATAACTTTTACTCACTATATTTCTGAACTTAATGCATACTTTTACTCCAATACATTTTCAATGTTTGGTTTAGTTACTCATTACAAAAAGAGAGAGAGAGGAACAAGTGTTTTGACCCCACCTACTGATTGACTGCGACAAAGTCGGGACTTGCCTGGGTTGTTCATCACCACCAACAGGATAAGAAGCTGGTTCAGTGGTATGGCAGGTTAAATTAACCTTGTGGCATAGGTAAAGCATCTAATAGCAGAGAGTCCTAATTTTCTTAACTAAATGTTAACCTGCAGGTGTATCTATTAGCAGGTTTACCACTTCCTGTAGTTTAACTAAACCTGGTTTATCACTTAACCATTCTTAGTAAACACCCCCGGTCTAAATTTTGCCTGCACTTGGTTGTTACAATTTTAAAGTGCATAGCACTGACCTTACTTAAAGAACGAAAACTGAAAGTTACAAAAAGGTTGTATTTTCTGTTAAATTTGGTCTAAATTTCTCCTGCACTTGGCGTTTATATTATTTCAAGTGAAAAAATGTCAACCTGCATTTGCTTGTTTTACTTTTATTACTTATTTGAATACATCTATTTTTACAGTAATTTTCATACTAAGTACAGACATTTCAGATACTTTAAGACTTTTACTCAAGTAACATTTCAGTCAGTGACTTGGACTTTTACCAAAGTCATATTAGGAGAGGTACCTATACTTTTACTTGACTCTTAGATTTCAGTACTTTATACAACACTGAGGAAAACTGTGTTTAGCTGTTAAGCTGCTCACTTTTTAATGCACTCAGCCACCACGTCGTACTGGCCGATGGAGCAGGCTGTGTGGAGGTCCAGGGGGAGGTCCAGTCCTCGGGTCGCAGCAGGGAGTCCCCCAGCCAGAGGGACAGGCTGGCCCCCAGCTGCTCCGACTCGCTGGCCTCGTCGCTTAACTCCGACATTTCCGCTCCTGGAAGCAAACAGATCACCAGATAAAAAGGCCTGAAACGCCACAGATCTGCACCCAGAAACCAGTCAGGAGGAACCAAACAAACTGCTGGTCTGTGATGTCGCGTTAAGGCCAAATCTCGCGAGAAGATAATGTTGGTCAGTTTTATCAGCTTAGCGGAGAAGCCCGTGATCTCTACGCCGTTAAACTGCGTCTGTTGCCCGGTCCAGAAAGCTGGACGACACGTCGCCGAGCTCGAAACACGGGAGCAAGGATTTATATTGTTTAAATGTAAAGTTTCAAACTTACAGCCCAGCAGGCGGCTCGTTTCATCAAAGTTTTCCTCTGTTTGCTACACGCTATTGTGTCGTGTGGAAAACACCACCCGCCTCTTCCGGTTTCTGAAACATAAGCTAGAAAATATTACTTCACGCGTTTTTTTCTGTAATTATTGAGTAATGTAATAATTTTAAATAAATACATCCTTATTGGCAGTTTTATATGAAAATTTGTCTGAAAATCCAACTTTAGGGTTGACGTCTTTCTACAATAAAAAAAGATGTAAAAACTATTGTTATAGCATGTTTATGCTATACTTGTTGCAAGATGTAAACACACGTGTCTTAAATTAATAATACAAATTGGAAGAATTTGTCACTATGTTTTGGTTTTCTTTGTGTTTGATTTTTCTAGCCAACAAAAATCTGGATAATTCTGTGAAGGGTCTTTAAAGGTTATTTTGCAAAATTTACAGTTTAAAAAACGTTCTGTGAATGTTATTTTATGGTTACATCATCAGAGTTCAAAATATTCGATTATCCAAATAGTTTCTAAAGTCACAGAGTCTGTATTTTGCTCTGTAATCACTCAAAGGTTCCTAAAACACCCTCTTTCCAATATCAAACACGACAGCGTTTATGTTCAGTTTTCTTCTTAGGTTAAATATTTAAAACTTGATTGCAGCTTGAAAAAAATTTAAGCTAAATCCTTTGGAGGACCTTTGGAGATAGGAACCAAGTGGAAATTCCTAATAAACAATTAAAACAACTTATTGTACATTTGATTATTAGGGTTCGACGGCCGTCTACTTCATGTTGCCATGCAGGTTCTACAGAAACGTGCAGAAGTATTCACCTTCTTTACCTATTTTTTACATTCTAACTTGTAATTTAAACGTTTCTAGTCCTATTTTATGTACTGAATCTGCACAAAACAGGCTAAGTTAGTGACATTGGTGCTGAATACAGAACCGATGTCAGTCTGCCTGTGAAACTAGGATGGAGGTTCTCCTTCATGCAGGACAACGACCCAAAAGCAGACGGCTAAAGCAACACTGGAGGGGTTTAATGGAAACTCTAAATGTTTGGAACGGCCTAGTCAAAGTCCAGACCTCAGTCCAGCTCTGAATCTGTGGTTAGATGTGGTTTATTTTGTTCTATTTGGTTGTAATAAAAAAAATAAAGATCTTCAAGTTGGAGGCATGTTATGTAGATTTTTGTATTTACTTGATCAGAAAGTTAAAATACTTTTTACAACTCTGCACATCTAAGTTTGGAGTGATTCTTTGTACGTTCTTTAATACACATTTGTAATAATAGTTTTTTTTTAAAAGCTTAAAGTATTAATAATAATATACTCATAAAGATGAATGTTTTCGACATTACAAACAAAACAAATGGGGGATTTTGTTCTGCAAACGTATCAGCTTAACTTTACATGTTAAAATGTCTGTTAAAGTTAAAAAAACGGAACATTCAGTCAATAACAGTTTGACACGTTCTTGTTTAGAGAAGTCTGATAGTTTATTATCCTGGAAAAATCAGAAACCGTCAAACTTTTTAATCAACAGGTGACGTATACAAGTAGAGAGACGTAAGCCTTTGGGATTTAGATGTTTTTATAACAAATCCTCCGATGCAACATTTCTTTGTTGGTTTTCCTGGTATCCTCAGAGCGGCGTTGTTTCCAGTTAAGTTCATGGAGAAACCGTCGGGTTTCAGCACAGAAGTATCAGAGGAAATTGAAGTGTAACTCCTCTTTGATGGAACAAAGACGAAGGCGGCCGTCTCCTCCGGAGCCTGCAGGATGGGGCCGGCCCCCCCCCCGGGGTTCAGTCTGCTGCTCTGACGCTGCTGACTGGCTTCTCACCCTCAGCTCTGCGGTGGAAAACGGACTTCTTTGGGGAATCTGACACCGCTGGACTGAGCTGCTGCAGTTTCTGTCAGGACCAGAGAAGCTGTGGATTAAAAAGACTCCAACGCTCAGGACTCCCCCAGTCAGTCCCAATCACCGCTCTGAATGAGCCTGAACTGCTTGTTCTTCTCCTCCTCCATTTTTTCCTGTAATCGCCCGTCATGGCTCTCATCACCTGCCGCTTCTTGACCAGAGGAGCTTTGGAGGACTGCGCAGCGTCTTCAGCGCTCGAGACGCCTCCTCTTCTGCAGGGAGAAGACGAGATGAAGTAATTATGTCTTCTGAAGACAACACACTGCAAAAAGGAACTAAAAATAAGTTAAAATTTCTTACAATGAGTGTATCTGTCCTTGATTTGAGCGGGTAAATAAGATTAGCTGCCAATGGACTAAGATGTTTGCACTTAAAATGGGAACAATCCATCTCCATCATCTTAATTCAGTGCCAGGATGTCTAATTATCTTATTTTAGGGGTCAAAATACTCATTATTGGCAGATAATCTTATTTACCATGCTCAAAAATCTAGACAAAACACAAAATTTTTAAGAACATTACTTATTTTTAGGTCCGTTTTTGCAGTGCAGACGGCAAAATCATCACTGTACCCCTCAGACACAGCCAGCTCAGCGAGGGACCAATCACTAAGCAGGGCCCTGGGGACACCAAAAGGCACCCACAACCCCCCCCCCCCCAGCCCACCCCCCCCCCCCCCCCCAAAAATAAGGAGGCACCGACTTCAGATCTCCAATTTTTCTAAACCTTTTTTCCTGCAGTACCAACTTGGTACTGTTTGATATTTCATTCTGTTTCTTCAAATCCTTCTTATAGCCGTCCTTTTTCCCTTGAAAAAACTAGAGTACAACTGGCTTTTACTGATACTTAACAACAAGGACTAAATTATTCAAATGTTCTAAGTTTTCCAAATCCAGCTGTTTTTAAAGAGGTTCAACGCTGAGAAGGAAAACGTCTCTGTTCTCTCCCTTTCTGCTTTGTGTCGTTTTCTCACAGCCCGACTGAACCGCAGCAAAAAAAAGCCGGATTGAAAACAGATTCCTGGGTAAAAGGCTTCTTAAATCCCTGGGTTCCCCGACCCCAATTGAATCCCTCACAGACCCTGGAACCAGCCATCTCTAAACAGCCCCCCTGGTGGTGGTCTGATCTGGCGCGTCTCTGACACTGGAGTGCTGATTTTGCCGAAAAACTGAAGTCACTGGGCGCCATCTTGCTCCTCCCTACTCTCCCAGAAAATCCCATAGGATTTGGTTGCAACAAGCAGTTTTCTGGCTGAGTGAAAAACGTTTCACAGGTAATTCTACAGCAGTGGATGCCACTAACACTATCAAATACTAGGAAATTAGGTGCTTGAAAATATTTTTACATGTTATTCAGATTAAATATATATATATATATCCATATATATATATATAGTATGTGTATATGTATATATGTATATATATGTAACAATATGTAAATATATGTTTTTGTAAAGTGTTATTTATATATTTATAAATGTTAAACATATATATTTAAATTAATAAAATGCAAAAATATTTCAGCACATGACTTTTTAGTACTTCATATTTTTAGAACATACATAAAACTATATGGCATTTGACATTTTTTTAAAAGTTTTAAGCCCCCCTGAACATGAGAAAAACTCCTCGTTATTCGATGCTGTAGCGCACAAAATTCCCCTAGAATTGGGGGAAAATAGGGGTACCAATATGGCGGCTGGTGGCTTCAAAGCGACTTGTTCTACAGCAGATATTCAGCATTCCATTGTAGAATATAGCTCAGTGGTCTCTGACACGAGGCAGAATAAATCGAACTCTGATGTGGGTTTTGTAGCACAGTAAACCTGATATTATGCAGATTTTGCAGTTCTTTAGTGTCATTTTTCTCATTTGATGTGTTTATGGACAGATTTAGCCATTTTCCAGCTCATAGAAAGTCAGCGTGTCTCTGGGGTGGGTGGTATTATTATTGGGGGATTTGTGCCTTCCAGTCGCCTCTTATAGTCGGATCAACCGCAGCCGGTACGGTCCACCAACCGGACTCCAGAACACCTTTCCTCAGGTGCCTACAGCACTATAAGCAACAATGGGTGGCACCGTAAGCTAAAAAAAAAAGTTTTTAAGGAATCTGAGGGAGATCTTAAGGTTTCCCTTGTTTGAATAATATATCTCCAGGCCAAAAAACAAACTGCACTGAACTCCTAGAGGGGAAAATCCCTTTATTCTTATTTTTAGTTCCTTTTCCTCCTCTCTTCTGAATAGACGGCATAAAAGCCCCCCATGTGTGATTAAAGACATTTTTACATGTCTTTCCTGACGTTTTGTATATTTCCACTGCTTTTTACCAGATATGCAGTACCTTCCTCCGGTGCCAGTTTGTGCTTTGCGTTATTTTGCTGCCATTATGTCCCTCCAGGGAAGTTTATTTTGTCTCATTTCAGTTGTGTTTTTGTCCCGACGTGTTTCCTGTTTTTGTCACTTCCCATCTCTCTGTGTTGACATACTCTACATCTTCTTGTTTTCAACATACATCTCATCCTGACTGCAGCGCTGCGTAGCTGAAATAATAACACTAACTCTGTTTCGGGGTTCCTTCTGAGAACGTATTCCAGCTCCAGCTGTTCGATGCACCAGTCCAGCTGCCTGTTTCAGCTGCTCTCTGCGCTCTGAAAGAAGACACGTTTAAACGGAAAAAAGTGGTGTAGCAGAACACGTGATAAGAGCGGTCAAAGTTCCAGTAACAGTTTTCATGTAGCTATTCTGGTCATAATGGTATAAAAATCTTACACTGCAAAAACGGATCTAAAAAGAAGTAAAATGTTCTTACAAATTTGTGTTTTGTTCGTAGATTTGAGCAGGGAAATAAGAATATCTGCCAATGGAATGAGTATTTTGACCCTTGAAATAAGAATAATAATTAGATATAATGCACTTAAAATAAGATGGAGAGTGAATTGTTCTATTTAAGTGCAAAAATCTTATTCTATTGGCAGATGATTTATTTACCTGCTCAATCAAGGAAAAATACACCAAATTAAGAACATTTTAATTATTTTTAGTTCCATTTTTTCAGTGTAGGTTTTAAGAACGGCATACAACTAACTGTTAACATGAGCGAGGCTGCCATCGTGCTGACGGCTCTGTTTTTATTTACTAGGTGTATTTATGCTTTGGAATACCAGAGGCAGAGAATACTTTAAAGTTCTTCAACTTTCCCTCAAATTAATGGCTAAAACAGGGATTCCGGTCCGTCCAAGTAGACCTGCTATCCTGCATCCGTTCTCCAACACCTGAAATCAGAGGAACGACTGTTACCACACTGCAAAAACAAAACTAAAAAGAAGTCACAATTTCTTGAAATGAGTGTATTTGTCCTTGATCTGACAGCAGGTAAATAAGATTATCTGCCAACGAAGGAGTATTTTAACCCCTAAGTTGAGATAAAGAGATAAACTGCAACTGAAATAAGATGATGGAGATGAGTTGTTCCTATTTTAAAGTCTAAAAACCATTCCATTGGCAGATCATCTTGACTTATTTTAGTTTAGTTTTGTTTTTTGCAGTGCAGGCCTCTGTGGAGCTGCATACCTGGATGCTGATGAGAGGGAATCCAGACACCTGAATAGTTTTTTGGAAGCAGGAGCACCTAAAAGCGCAGGATAGTAGCTTTTTATTCCTATATTTTAATCATGTAAAGCACTTTGCATTGTCTTTGTACTGAATTGTG